>NC_142441.1:140533333-140836363 GCF_059453495.1 Arachis ipaensis | reverse complement strand
TCTAAGACAATAAACACTATGTAGATCCTTCTTGTTATTCCGATAATCATTCTTTTTAACAAATACATAGTCTCAATGGTGGTTCTACCTGGTATAAGACCAAATTGATTCTTTGAAACTTGTGTATCCAGTCTCAATCTCCATTCTATTACCCTCTTCGATAACATCACAGTATAACTCATGAGCTTGATCCTTCTGTAGTTTCCATAATTTTGTATATCCCTCTTATTCTTATAGATAGGGACTAAGATGCTTTTATCCATTCATTTGGCATCTTGTTAGACATTAATATTTCAAACCAACTTTCTAGCATATTTCCTTTAGTTTAATTCGTTTTGTTGGTAGTAATCTTAAAGAAATTCGAGCTTTAGGGCCTCCTTTAATTGAAAATCTTATTTGACATTGAACTTGAGCCATACAAGGGAGAGAGTTGGAGTAGCACCCATTGTGGAAAAGATGGTTGAATCGCGTCTCAGGTGGTTTGGACATGTGAGAAGAAGACCGATAGAACATCCAGTCAGGAGGGTGGATGAGATGGAAAATGGACAAAGGGCGAAAGGCAGAGGAAGACCTAAGAAGACCATCTATGAGGTGGTCAAACGAGATCTACATGTAAACGGTCTCTCTGTAGACATGATACATGACAGAGCACAATGGCGTCGTTTGATTCATGTAGCCGACCCCACTTAGTGGGACAAGGCTTTGTTGTTGTTGTTGAACTTGAGCCATACAACATGTTGCTTCTGGAAAACAGCCTAGCTTTATGTTCACTGTCGAGAGTCTAACACCATCCTCCCCCTTTATCCAAGCTTGGAACCAGCTATAACATAGGCAGAGTTACCTAACGTCAAATCAAAGAGTAAATTTTTTATCTAAGGGGTTACAAGTTACAAATTACAATACAGTCGTATAATGGCTTTAGAATCATTGGTAAGAGATTTTACTTAAACTAATTCAGATCTAACAACCTAAATGTCAAGTGAACTAATGTTGACATCTTAGCCCGGTGGAGTGGCCACCTGGACTTGTTGCTCACTGATGCGCTCTAACAGGCCCATGTAAACTTATATTGATGTCTGATTTCATCTTTAGATCTAAGCCGTTTGGCCCGTTTGATAACTGTCTCATGAAACTACGAAGACATTGACATATACAAACTTGTTTGGTGAGGTATGCAAAGTATCCCTTTCTTGTGACAAAATTTGGCCATTTTTTGTCCGCCTAAACACTGGAAACAAAGACAAAGATAGAGAACCAATTTTTCTGTTTTGTTTCGGTCCTAATGTCTATTTTTTTTAGCTTTTGTTTTTATTTTTTTTTGTTTTGTTTTCTTCTCTCTCTCTCTAGATGCTTACCAAACACGACAATAGTTTTTCCTGTATAAATTTGAATACATATTTTGATAATGTAATGTTAAATGTCATTTTCTAGGTTATATTCTACGAGCAAGATTGGAATCCTCAGGTGGACAAGCAAGCTTTGCAGAGAGCACATAGAATTGGCCAGTTGAACCATGTTTTATGTATAAACCTTGTCACAGAGCATACAGTGGAGGAAGTATGTTTCTATTATATGTAAAGTTTATCTATGGATACTATTTACATATAATGCAGAAGCTTGATTGTTGAACTGTAGGTAATTATGCGTAGAGCAGAGAAAAAATTACGGCTAAGCCTCAATGTTATAGGTGAAAATGTCGTGGATCATGAAGAAAATGAAGCATCTGGAGTTGGAATTAGTGATTTGAAATCCATCATATTTGGGTTACACCCCACTGAGATGAATGACAGAAAACATGGGGACATTAGCGTACAAGAACTAAATGCTATGGCTGAAAAGGTGATTGCTATGCGTGATGAACAAAATTCTGACAAGGATGACAGGAAACTTGAGGTCAATGCAAGAAACCTTTTGAAAGGACATGAAGATACAGAAGTTTCTGGTTCGCTATCTTGTGATCTTGGTCTTGATGAGGCTTCATATCTCTCTTGGGTTAAAAATTTTGAGGAAGTGTCTAAAACAAGTTGTGATACGATGTTGGATTCAAGGAGCAGAAGGAGTTCAGATGAGGATAAGAGTTCAAAAATTGAGTCTGCAAAGAAGAAGGCAGAGGAAAAGAAGTTGTCCAAGTGGAAATCTGTTGGATACCATTCACTGACTGTTGACGACCCTATCTGTCCACAAGATGGTGATATTATATCAGCTGCAGGATCTGTTCATTTTGTGCATGGAGATTGTACAGCTCCGTCAAATGTTTCTCTGTCTGAACCTGCTATGGTATTCAGGTATAATTATTTGCCCCACTGCAGCTTTGCTCTGAAGCGTTGTGTTTTAAATTTTAAAGACTGTAATCGATTTTCTGTTCCAGCTTTAGTTTCAAGCAATAGCATTCTGTTTCTGTGTTGCTTGCATGATATTTGGGAGCTCTAATAATATTTACACGTATACAACCGATCTCCTAAACGTAATGATGCTAGAAAGTTTTAACAGAAACTTACATGTTACGGAAGTTAGATTGTTTTGCTTCAACTTGAATCCGTTCAACTTGGCTTTGATAATGGTAAAAGAATTTGGTCTAGAATATTTTGGATGTGATGTTCTGTAAATCTTATGTTCAGGTCTTGGCCAAATTCCCTTATCTAATCTTCTTTGGACAAATCCTTCTGGAAATCTGATTCTGTCCCTAATGGTGAAATCCTTTGTTTGGGTTTCTGCTCTTGGCAAGAATGCTGGAAAAGCAAAGGCCTGCCAGTGCTTTGTCTCCTCATATGTCTGTTATACGTAGGGGTGAACGCAGATCGGATCGGATATGGCCAAAATCTAGATCCGATCCGCACTAAAATCATCGGATCGGATCGGATCCAATATCAAGCTTGGATCTGATCCGCACATTTGCGGATCGGATCGGATTTTGAATATATCTTTGCAAAACATAAAAATATTTTAAAAAGCTTATTTTCATTAAAAAATTATCAATAAAATCCCTTTTTTTCATTCTTTTAAACATGTTTACTCTTAAAATATTATTAAACATACTTTCTTAAATAATAAAAATAAAATAATACAACATATATAATAATTATTAGTTGAAATAAAACATAAAAATAATATTTACTTATTTATTTATTTTTGCGGATCCGCGGATATGCGGATACCTACATGAAATCCGCAATCCGATCATGTTAATGTGCGGATCCGATCCGATAGCCTTGCGGATCGGATCAATATCCGCAATTTTTTTATCGAATTCGGATAAACACCGCGGATATGTGGATCCGATTCGATCCATGAACACCCCTAGTTATATGGTTTATGCTATTTTACTTTGAAAACCTACTTCTTTGTTATTGTTGTCTCCTAATAAGTGTTTGGAGAACCCTTTCTACATGGGCTAATTTTTTAGGCGCAATTAGGCCTATTCAATTCTAATAGAAACCACAAATAAACTTCTTTCTTTGCAACATATTATTGCCAGTTGTCTAGTTGATGAAACTTTGTGACCATGATACAGAATCAGGTGGTCCTTGTTGTCTATGTCATTGATTTATTGTTAACTTTGAATATTTAAATCTGGTTTTACAGCTGCGTTGATACCTCTGGACGCTGGGGTCATGGTGGAATGTTTGATTCACTGACCAGACTTTCTACAAGTATTGGTTATGCATATGAATGGGCTTCTGAAAATGAGGACCTGCATCTTGGTGATCTCCATCTTATAAAATTAGAAGGTGTGCACTGATACTAGTTAGCAATAATTTATTGGTCTATATAGAAGCTGAACCTCACACCTATAAGGTAGTTCGTCAGTGCCAATTCTATAATCATTATGCTATCCTTGACCAATAGCAGGTAGCCTTATCTCCTTGCAATATCTCAGTTACTATGACACTGTCTTCTGATGTCATCAATAAGCAGAAACAACAATTATTCCAACTTGAAGATGTTATGTTATTATCTGCTATAGCATGTTAGATTGATAAAGTCCCTTTTATTTGTCTTGATATATTATTTATCACGAACATAGTTCCAGCAAATTGATGGTCGATAACAATTGGCCTCATAAATTAATAATGCTAAATACCTCCACTGTTTACTATTTCTTAAATGGTTGTGCAATTTTGCATGAAAGTGCACAAAATTGCAAAAAATTGCAGAGGCCAAACTGATCACTTTCAAGATATATAAAATGAATAAAAAAGATGGGCTAGCTCATACATTTACTGTGCAGTAATAACTGCAATAGCTACTTGCAAAACTGGTCATTTTTAAGGAAGGAAGCTAGAATCTGGATGGATGCCTTCATATATCATATCCACAGGGTTTGGTGTTATCCATGTTGATCAGTCGGGCTATATAGTTCCTATTCTATGTTGCAGTATAATACAATGAAGAGACCTGCTAAGCTGATACAGCATTGGAGGTTTGCTTGGCTAGCCTCATAATTCTCTGTGAGCTGTGAGGTGAATGCTGTGGGAAGCTGCCCGGAGTGTTGGGCAGGGTAGAATGGGTCATCCCGTCATTTCTGTACCCTTAGACATAAATTACTTGAAGATCTAGAGCGATTTGTTGCTTAAATCCAAACCTTCACCTTTTTCTTGCCTTGGCTTCAGTTTTTGTTGATGATTTAATTTTTTTTCGAAATATTAAAACATAAAATGGTCATTCGCTTATTATTTGATTCTGTTGAATATTTACATACTGTTCATGCCTCTTTTTGTTCACACATTCTTCATGTCATGTAGATGGCCATGATGAACAAAACATGGACACAAATACTGTCAAATGGGTTGCTTTAGCTGTGGTTCAGTCATACAATCCAAGGCGTAAAGTCCCCCGAAGTGATATCTCACTTCTCCACTTGGAGAAATGCTTAGCAAAGACAGCATTCTCAGCTGCTCAAAATTCTGGTAATGACTCTACATTTATTCAGGGCATGATTGATGCAATAAAAAATTTACTGATCATATCATCCCTCATAATGCAAGGGATTGCGGCATTCCAACAAATTAATATTCGATAGCATGATGCATTATATTAAGGGTAAATTGCACATGATTTGATGGTCTCCATGTTTCACAAATTCTCATCTATAAATATTTTATTGCACATTGTGACTTCATAATATGTGTATGTATGTGCATTGTGTGCATGTTCAAGTCTTGTAATTTTTTATATTTGGTGTTTTTCATGTGTGTCCATTTCTTGTCATTCCAGTCATCCATATCAGTACTCGTTCTTATAAACATACTTCATCGTATAACAGGTGTTGTTTGAACATGCAGCTGACTTTGCCTAGTTAGAGTTTTTATTTTTGGGTATATTATACTTACATTGCTTGATATTTATCAAAATTATAGATATCATCATTCTAGTTCACCAGGATACACTCACCTCCCTTGAATAGTTGAATTAAATCACTGTGCATGTAAACATGACACTTAGGCTGCGTTTGTTTCCTGGGATTGGGACCGAGACTGGAGGATTGGGAGTCTGGGACTAAGTATTGTGTTTGGTGATCAGAGACTGAAACTAAAATTTCAGTTTCGTGACACAAAATTTCAGTCATTTTAGTACCTCCAGATAGGGGAAACACAAGCGACTAAAATTTTCAAGGACTGAAACTTTTATAATATTTCTTTCCAAAAACACTCTCATTTAACTGTTGAAATTCTAAATCTATCACTCAATCTCCATATTTATCTTAAATCAAACATGATACTGAGACATAATTCAATCTAGTATATTTTACAACAAACACAATACACATAATTTAGTTTTTATCTCTCAGTTTCTGTCTCTCGGTCATCTCCCTTCCAAACACGGCCTTAGATCCTTTGCTTTAATCCAACTAATGGATCTTTATGCATGTGCCTCTCACGTGTATATAGAAGGGTGATCTATATAGTTTTGATAAACCAAAGGGGATGTGAATGTAATTCACGTTTTACCTGTGCATGTATCTGCTATTCACATTTTATCCTTTTTCTTTCTGTAAGAAAAGCTTCTTGAAAAACAGAGATAGTATTTATAGACTAGGTGTACATTAAGTAATGAGGTGTAGTATGTTGGATAGTTATAAGCATTCAGCTGTTGCTTTCTGTAGAAGAAATTAATGTGTACGATTATTATTTTGAATTGGCAATCAAAACTAATGCATAATTCTTTTGATCATTTTGCAAAAAGCATCAATCCACATGCCACGCATTGGTTATCAAGATGGTTCTGAGCGTTCTGAGTGGTACACCATTGAGCGGCTACTAAGAAAATATGCCTCCATTTACAACATAAATATATATGTGTAATGCTTTTTATCCCTCAACATTCATCCACGCATCACTGTTAGATTTGTTTACAGAAACTCATTTGGATAGTTATGATGTGTCTGTCGCCAACATTTATATTGACTTTCTACAAAATTTTGCAGATACTATTATCGAAGAGTGCGCTAAGACTCCGGGCTCAGATAACTTCCTCGTGTTGTTTTGCTGAATGTAATATCAAGTATAGTTTGAGTGTTCGATCCTATGTATATAACTAAGATGGTGTAGACAAGTATAGAACATGTTATGTGAGTTTCCCAAGATGAACTAGAATATAGGTATTAAGAACCTCTGACTGAGAAGTACTAACTATTAGTGAACTGCAAACTTTAGAACTTGAGAATGAGAAACTTGGGAACTCCGAGATTAAGATGTACTAAGAATGTTTTTTTTTTTTCAAAACATTTGTACACTTTTGGTTCTGGATCCTCTTCTTGCTTCGTTACTTCTCTCTCCTTATATAGAAAGAGATAGAGGTATTTGTGAGTGTAGTAGCTTCAATAATTGATGCTTATAGTGGATTGAAAGTTTGGAACAGTTCCTGGGAGTAGGTAGACTTGTGTGGGTGCCTTTTTAATGACCAGTTCCAGTGTCTTCCACTTCGGTGACCAGTTAATGACCGGTTCACCCGATCACTAGCTATTGCTTATTACAAGCAGCCTCTTAAGGCTAATCTTAGTTTTCCCATACCCTCTTAAACTTAAACTATCACAGACCATTAATGGGTAAAATTTGATCTTTTCTAAGGAACACTCAAATATTTCTTTTCACACTAAAAAAATATTAGAAGCGATGAATTTCTAGGTGAAGATGATATTTTTAATGAAACAAGAGATCTCTTTGAGCTTCATAAACTGGAAGAAGCAAGAGTCATGAACTTCAAAACATTTAAATTTACATGCTCGAGTCATGTCTTTGCTTCTAGGCTCTGGTTAATTGATACAATGAAATGTAGACATAGACATAGATATAGATACATAGACATTAGAGATAGATGTAAATATTGTCTCTATATGGCAAAATTAATGAACAAAATATACAAATATTCAAAAAGATTATATTTTTTTTATTCAACCGTTAGCTCCACCACCAACAGCACTGTCACCGTTGCCAAAATTACTACCATTGATTTTTTTAAGAATCAATTCCATCAATTCTCATTCTATCTACTTGTTTCGTCACGGCTCAACTCTAGATTCTAGCAATCAACATGGTCATCAACTCATCTTCATTAAACTATAATTTCAACAACCGTCTAATCCTTAGATCACTATATAAACCACATGCAATCATGCAAACAATTATATATCGCCTTAAATATTGTAATTATTAGAATCGAATTGGTAATTAAATCGATCAAATTATTGGATAATTAGATTATTAGTTCAACATGTGAGTCACAATTGAACTGTTGACTCAGTCATCATTATGTAATTATATAAAATCTTTTTTTTTATTCTTCTCATAATACGTGTCTTTTTTAGTTTTATTTTTGTATCAAATTAATTGTTGTTTTTAAATTTTAATAATTCATCAATTAGTTTGTATTCTTATTATATTTTTCAAGTATTTAGTGAAAAGAGAATTAATAAAAGGGATATTCGTTTTCTTTTAAATTTTTATGTATTAATTTAATTTTGGTCATGTAATGTAATTTAAAGAAATATTTATACAAAATGCAGTTTAGCTTGATGGTTGGTGATGCGCTGTTTCCATGATGATGATGTGGGTTTGAACCCCATTGCCTACCATTTTGCAACATATAACATAATAAAACAGGCCCTGAACGCGCTGACTCATGTGACCCGCGATTCAATTGGTCCAGGTCTGATCAGTATTACTGAATTTGACCGATTATAATCGGCTAAAGGTTCGATTTACCAATTTTTTTAGCGGATAGGCTGGAGGTAGGGCTGGCAATGGGTAGGGTAGGATAGGGTTTGGACCCTACCCTAACCCTACCCGCGGGTTGAGAATCTCTCAACCCTAACCCTGCCCGCATCCTAAAATTCGAAACCCTATCCTACTCGCAAAAATATCAAATTTTTTCAAAGTAAATATAAAATTCAATCATTTCGAATTTTATACATATTAATAACATAAAAAATAAAAAACTAATGCTCTAAATTACTAAATTAACTAACTAGTTTTAGTGGTTGTTCATTTATTGTAAGTCATTACATAAAGGAGGTTGTGGGTTCAACTTTCACTTCCTTCACTATATACCTAATTTTTATAAAGTATGTATTACATATGAGGTGCGGGTAGGGTAGGATAGGGTACACCCTAAACCCGTACCCTACCCTACCCGCAGACATACCCGGACCGTACCCTACCCTACCCGAACGAGTTGGACCGGGTTGGGTACCCGCGAGTAGGGTATGAATTGCCAGCCCTAGCTGGAGGTCTGGTTTATTGGTTTTTGATAAAATCGGCTGGTCTGATCCAAGTTTAATGACACTGCTAAACATTACATGCATTTATTTATAATTAATTAATATAGAGAATCCGACTTGTCTATGAGGCAAATATGAACTTTGTTGATAGAGATGGTGGTGGGCTGGTGGCTCGGTGGTGTAGTAGCAACGGCAATAGCAACAATTCCTCTTCATTTTCTTCCTTATGATGGTCACTGAGAAGTGGTGGTGTTGGTGAAATCGGAGAGTTTCTCTCATTCCTTTGTATATTTATAGCCAAATGTGAGTGGAAGGTTTGACATGTATTACCAAGTGCCCTTCACTTATCTTACACTGTTTTTTTTTTACTATTTCACACGTTTTTTGGTAAAAAAAAATTAACATTTCATTTTGATCTATTAGCTATAACCTGACTCAATTATATATATATAAACTGAAATATGAGCAAAATAAAATAAACATGTGCCTAGTTAAAAGGAACAAACTTCCTTTTCTAACGAAATTCATCCGCACAGAGTCAAATACCACTCAAAAGCAGTTACCACAAAATCAGGCCGATATACTTAACGGTTAGCTGGATACGAATAACCATCTATAGTACAATAACTTTAAATAAGAAAATCTAAATAAAAAAAATGTACGCTATTCACTCTGAACATTTGGCGAGTTATACATTGGGACCGGCTATCTACACAGGAACATTTGGCGTCCACCGTGGGGTTCGATTTACTTAACACCACTTTCATTTTTTCTGTCCGATTATTTACCCTCTTTTGTAGGACGTAACTTATGGCAGACGAACCAAGCAATCTCCCTCCTTCCCCTCTCAAGTTGAACTATTGGCCATCAACGAATCCCTGCGAGTAGAGAATAAAAAAATGGCCGATCTATTATGTCAGAAGCAAAACAACCAAAGTAAGGGGAGGAGAGCACAAGAACACTGAGAACAAAGATGACCAAGACGAACACTCGTCGGAAGCCAAGCCTATAATAACAACCTCCACGGAGCCAACGGTGAAGAGGACCAACCCTTTTTCAAAAGACATCATGAGCTTTCAGATGCCCAAAAACTTTACCTTACCAATGACACTAAAACCTTATGAATGAATTGACGATCCCAACATACATGTCACCAAATTTTACATAATGATATTCATGAACGATGCATCCGATCCAATACTCTGCTGCACATTCCCTACCTTTTTAGATGGTGCTACCTTGATCTGGTTTTTAATTTGCCTGCAGGTCTATATCAAGTTTTGACGAGCTGGACGATCTCTTCGTCAACAATTTTGCCGCATCAAAGATCTATGTGCATGACTCAGACTACCTCAACACTATAAAGCAAGGAAATATGAAAGCCTTAAAGACTACATGACGAGGTTCGCCAAGGCAACTATGGAGGTACCCAACCTCAACCCTGAAGTCCACTTGCATGCCCTGAAAAGTGGACCCCGCCCTGGAAAATTCCAGGAAATCATAATTGTAATGAAACTGAAGACATTGGCCGAGTTTTGGGAAAAGGCAACAAGTCAGATCGAAATAGAAGAGCTCCAACAAATCTAGAAAGCAAAGAGGCCTAACCCTAACAGAGAGAAGGAAAAGCGAAACAAGTACCCGAACAATAAAATATATCAAAAGCCCTTCAAACTAATGCTAAAATTTGATATGTACACCCCTTTCAACACCAAGAAAGAAGAAATTATCAAAGGCATCTTACATTTAAAGTTGATCAAACCCCCAAACAAAGCAGGGACATACCAAGATCAGCGATAGTGGACAAGTCCAAATATTGCACCTTTAATAAAAGATATGGACATAACATAGACGACTGCGTTATAGCAAAGGACCTCCTCGAAAAGCTAGCTCGCCAAGGCCTGTTAAACAAATACATTGACAGCCGAGGACACTGACAAAATGCAAAAGACCTCGTCTAACACTCCAAATCGAATGACAATCAAGAGACAAATGAAAAAAGGAAGATAAAAACTCTAACCCACCTTGCAGAATTATTAACTGTATTTCTGGTGGTTTCGCAGGTGGGAGATGTAGCAACTCGGCCAGAAAAAGGTCCTATAGGACCATGATGTCAATCACCAACTCTGCACCGACCTATACTACCCACATGGATGTCCAGACGTCACATTTAGTCTTTCATATTGCAAAATAATAGACAAGAACCTGGACGACCCCGTGGTTATCTCACTTCAAGTCGACGAGCCATTGGTAAAAAAAAGTCCTTATAGACCCAGGCAGCAGCGCCGACGTATTGTTTTATTCTATATACCAAAAAATGAAGCTAAGTGGCAAAGCTCTGTAACCATCTACAGGGGAACTGGTAGGTTTTTCAGGTGAGCGCGTTCCAATCCGAGGTTATACATGGTTACAAACAACACTAGGCAATTATCCTGATTGTAAAACTCTAGACATTCAATACTTGGTCGTGGACTACAAAAGCCCATACAATATCAGTCTAGGTAGACCTTTTTTAAATGCTTTTCATGCTATTGTTTCCACTGTACACTTGTGTGTCAAGGTTTTTTTCACAGGATAACAAAGTCATCACCATCCATGCCGACCAGAAGGAGGCCAGACAATATTATAACGCCAACCTAAAAGAAAACCCTTTGAGACAGGTCGATTAGCAGTATGTACAAGCAGTCTATAACTCGGAGAGTCTGCCTGCCTTGACAGACTTGGATCCTCGGACAAACCAGCAAGACCGCCCTATGCCTACAAACACCTTAACAAAAATAAAATTAACAACTGATGAAGACAAACACACCTATATTGGAGATGCTTTACAAGGGCAAGCAAAGGAACACCTTATCAAACTACTGCAGCAAAACATCAACCTGTTTGCCTGGACTCCGGCAGACATGCCAAGCATTGACCCAAATGTCATTTGCCACAAACTTACCATCAATCCGACCTATAGCCCAGAAAAAGCATCACCTTGGTACCGACAAGAAGGAAGCCTCCTTAGAAGAAACCCAGAAACTACTCAATGCTGGATTCATAATGGAACTCAGATTCACAAGCTGGTTAGCAAATGTAGTCATGGTTAAAAAACACAATGGTAAGTGGAGGATGTGCGTGAACTACACTGATCTCAACAAGGTATGCCCAAAAGACGCATATCCTCTACATTGTATTGACAAATTAGTTGATAGCTCATCTAGTTTTTATTATTTAAGTTTTATGGATGTATATTCTGGCTATAACCAAATACTTATGTATATGGTTGACCAAGATAAAATAGCTTTCATTATTGACCATGGTAATTTTTATTATAAGATTATGCCATTTGGGTTTAAAAATGCAGGTGCAACTTATCAAAGGGTAATGGACAAAATCTTTGCTAACCAAATCAAACAAAATATAGAGGTATATGTAGAGGATATGGTAGCAAAGACCGAATCCACTAATGATCATATCAACGATCTAAAGAAAATATTTCAACAACTCCGAATATACAACATGAAACTAAACCCAGAAAAGTGTGCTATTGGAGTTCACAGCGGCAAATTCCTTAGTTTCATGCTAACCTGCCGAGGTATAGAGGCTAATCTAGAAAAATGCTAAGTTATATTGGAAATGAGGAGCCCCAAATCAATTAAGGAAGTCCAACAACTCACTGACCGATTGGCAGCACTGTCACGATTCCTACCTAGGATTGCACACTGTTCACACCATTTCTTCAAAACATTAAGAAAACAAAAAGAATTCATCTGGTCAGACGAATGCGAACAGGCGTTCACTGAGCTAAAGGACATACTATCCTCACCACTTATACTCCAAAAACCAGAGCATGGTAAACCTCTCTACCTATATTTATTTGTTACTAATCATACTATTAGTTCTGTTTTGGTAACAGAAACAGATAAGAGTAACCACCAATATACTTCGTCAGCAAATTTCTGCATAACGCCGAATTAAGGTACTCAAAGCTAGAAAAACTAAGCCTGGCTCTTGTCACAACAGCAAGACATCTACGACACTATTTTCAAAGCCACACTATCATATTCCGGATAGAATACCCCCTTAGACAAATCCTAACACGACCTAAACTCGCCAGAAGACTAATCAAATGGTCTATAGAGCTCTCAGAGTACGATATCCAATACTAAGCACGAGGAGCCATCAAGTCTCAAGCACTGTCCAATTTCATGGCTGAACTTATACTCGATGAATCCCTTTCACATGACGAGATATGAACATTATACGTCGATAGGGGGCTTCAAACATGCAAGGCTTTAGAGCTGGGATATTACTCAAAAATGGCAAAGGAATGACTATAGAACAATCTCTATAATTCAGTTTTCACGCCAGTAATAACCAAGCAGAATATGAAGCACTTATAGTCTAAAATTAGCTAATACCCTTGGAATAACACACCTCAATGTCAAATGTGATTTTCTATTGGTCGTTGATAAACCACTATTTATGATTTACCTTGTACTCAATTGAGTGGATTTTATCAATCTTTCATACACTTGTTCATACTAATTGCATGGTTTTACTTTTTCCTTCCGGATTTTGTGCTATGATTGAAAACATGCTTCTTTGGCCTTAAATTTCCTATGTTTAATCCTCTCTTATTACTATTCGATGCCATGATATGTGTGTTAAGTGATTTCAGAGTTTATAGGGCAGGAATGACTTAGAGGATGGAAAGAAAGCATGCAAAAGTGGAAGGAATACAAGAAACTGAAGGAACTGCTAAAGTTGTCCAGCCTGACCTCCTGGTACTAAATTGACCATAACTTGAGCTACAGAGGTCCAAATAATGCGGTTCTAGTTGTGTTGGAAAGCTAACATCCCGAGCTTCGCAACAATATATAATTTGCCATAGCTGCTCCAAATCTAGGCGACGCACACGCATGAATCACGCGAACGCATGACCTGGCAAAAACCCAATCCGCGCGAACGCGTGGACGACGCTTCCGCGTCACTTTGCTGCGACCTGTACGTATCAGAAATCACTGGGGGTAATTTCTGGGCTGTTTTTGACCCAGTTTTCGGCCTAGAAAATACAGATTAGAGGCTATAAAGTGGGGGAACGCATCCATTCATCAAGCAACAACAGATCATACATTCATAATACATAATTTTAGGTTTTAGATGTAGTTTTAGAGAGAGAAAGGCTCTCTCCTCTCTCTTAGGATTTAGGATTAGGATTAGGATTTAGGATTTCTATTATGATTAGGCTACTTCTCTTCAATCACAGGTTCAATGTCCTTTTAATTTATGTTTCTCTTCTACCTTTATTTATTCTAATGCTTTTACTTGTATCTGATTTATGTTGCCAAATTGGCTTATGAACTTTTCATGTTAGATTTGAATATTCTATTTAATATAATTTGAGGTATTTCAGATTTATGATTGTTTTATTCTATTTATAATGCTTTCAATTTAATTTAAGATTTATTCCCTTTTTGCTTTGGTTAAGTAATTGGTGAAACTTGAGTTATCAAACTCAGCAGTTGATTGGAAATTGGGATTGCTGATTGATTCGGATCCCTCTAAAGCTAGTCTCTCCATAGGAGTTGACTAGGACTTGAGGATTCAAGTTAATTAGTCCACTTGACTTTCCTCTATTCAGTAAGGGTTAACTAAGTGGGGACAAAATCCAATTCTCATCACACCTGATAAGGATAACTAGGATAGGATTTCCAGTTCTCATACCTTGCCAAGAGTTTTTCTAATTATTAATTTATATTTCTTGTCATTTAAATTACTTGTTCCTTATTTTAAAAATCCAAAACAAAATATACTTTTTCCATAACCAATAATAAATCATACCTCCCTGCAATTCCTTGAGAAGACGACCCGAGGTTTAAATACTTCGGTTACAAATTTTATTGGGTTTTGTTACTTGTGACAACCAAATTTTTGTACGAAAGGATTCTCTGTTGGTTTAGAAACTATACTTACGACGCGATTATTCTCATAAAATTCTAAATTGGCAAAAATCCTAATCGTTAGTCGTGCAACAAGTAACAGGTAATTTCCAGGTAAGAGATACATTATTAAAAAAATATAACTCTATTGTCAACAATCTTATCACTTGTTTTCTAAAATTTGAAATATCCCACATACCTCGAAAGCAAAACTACCGTACTGATATTCTATCCAAACTAGCCACTGTTAGAAGCCTAACTCATCAGCCGAGCTTATCATAACTAACATTGGATGAGTCCAGTGTCCTATTAACAAGTGTGTTGAGTATTTCACAGGAAGAATATTGACAAAAACTATTTATATAATATCTACAAACAGGAATGATACGAGAGAATATCCAAGACAAAAGATAATTCAAAAGGATATCCAACTTCTTTACAATGGTGGGAGCCGAGTTATACAAACGAGGTTTCACAAGACCTTTATTAAAATGCCTAAACAAAGAAGACGCCAACCTTGCCATGGACGAAGTCCATGAAGGTGTATGTGGCACACACGTAAGAGGAAGGAGCTTGGTTTCCAAAATACTAAGAGCTGGGTACTGTTGGCCTACACTACAAAGAGATTGTATGAACAAGGTCAAACACTGCGACCATTGCCAGCATCACGCACCAATCATTCACAACCTGGCCGAGCAATTACACACATCAGAGGTAAGCTGGCTCTACAGTAAGTGGGGGCTAGATATCCTCAGCCCTTTTCCACAAGCACCAGGTCAGGTTAAATTCGTAATTGTTGCTATATATTACTTTACAAAATGGATAGAAGCTATACCTTTAGCAAAAATCAATTCTGAAAATGATATCTTTTATGTGGAACATCATATGTAGATTTGGTATACCTCAGTCTATTACCACAGATAACGGCAGACAATTTATAGACCACAAATTCACAACTTTTTTACAAAACTTTAGAATCATTTATCAATTTTCATTTGTAGAACACCCTCAAACTAATGGTCTAGCTAAAGCTGCCAATAAATTCATATTGTAGGCACTTAGGAAAAAGCTGGACAAGTCTAAAGGACAATGGGTCGAGCTCATTCCAGAAATTATGTGGAGCTATAACACAACAGAACAATCATCAACTAAAGAGACTCCCTTCAGACTCATCTATGGTTGTGATGCCATGATACTAGTTAAAGTATCACACCAATCCAGCCGAACACAAGGAATCACCGACAATGCAAACGCTGAGCTAAGAGTGACCGAGCTCGACCTAGTAGACGAATTCCGAGATAAAGCACTAATTCAACAACGCGCAACCTAACTTGCTATAGCTCAAAAGTACAATAAGAAAATTAAGCCAAGGTCATTCCATGAAGGAAACCTCATGCTAAGAAAAACAGAAGAAGCACAAAGACCACAAGGTCACGGGAAACTAAGCACCAATTAGAAAGGACCTTTCCGTATATCCAAGGTAATTGGAAAAGGAGCATACAAACTGCAAACTTTAGAAGGCATCGATCTCCCAAGTACATGGAATATATCGTCTTTAAAATTCTACTATTATTAGGTCTATAAGTCGGGCCAGGTGATGTACTCTTTTTCCTACTACCAGATTTTATCCCTAAGTTGGGTTTTGCTGGAGAGATTTTAATGAGGCACACCCCTCGCACCTTCAAATCATAAAGGTCTTATCATCATTCAATAACATAATTCTTTACTCACTACAATTCCATGTACAATTACAATTCATAACACAGCTCTATCCGCCGAGCAACAACAATAAACATCTACTATTTATGTACATCAATCTGATACCTGCGGACATAAACAAACCATGTATATCACATTCTAAATTTTTGCAATGTAACTCTAGACAGCAATATACTATCATACCTGTATAGCAACGTCATACACACATTCATACATAAATGTCTTATAACTATAATCATTCACGCCAATATGTCACAAAACATACAAAACTCAGAAGCAAAAAGATGCTTTTACCAAATACTAGTCAAATTTACAAAAACCAACAATAAAGCAGTACTTGGCTGAGTTGCACTTAACTCATCAGTTCTCCAACATATAAATACACGCAAATTAAAAGCAAACCTAATTTACTACTAATTCAATTTTTTCACAAACTGATTTCATGGTGCACCAGGATTCTCGCCTTCTCCTTATTGATCTTGGTCTTCATCCTCTATCAATTCTCCACCAACTATGACCTAGCACGGGTCCATTGCAGTCAAGTCCATGTTCGGAGACTGGAATTTCACTTGCTCTACAACTCTTTTGAATCTAGCAACAAACATCTCTAGACCATGATATTTTTTCCTATTCTCCAATTCCTTCTTTTCAACACCCAATACCACTAACCTAGCATCCAGATTCACCTTCTTTTTTCCCAATTTCTTCACTGTTTCCTCAACTGAACCTACCTTCTCCTCCAATACCTTAACTTTCTCTAATACTTCTCGAAGCTTGTTACCTTTCTCTACATTATCTTGAATCACCTGCTCCATGCTGGCTTTGTAAAAAACATCCCTTGCATGCTTCAACTCCTGAGTATGACCAATAAACATCAACCGCGATCCCATAACCTACAAAACAAACACAAAAACATATAATAAACACAAAAATTGACAAAAATACAAGTGTCTATAAATATTTCTATCTTAACCTGCAAATATTGCGCAACGCCAACATCACCAACATCATGGATGTAACCATCCTACCCCACGAGGTCTGTGATTCCTCATTCTTTACAACGTTAGCTGACGCGTATAGGTTTAAATATATATATATATATATATATATAACGAATTAGAATTAAAACGCGTAGCGCTAAAACTTTTTTTTAGTGCTCCCAAATGACGAGTTTTGTTAATTAGATAATTACGCTATAGTTAATTTATTTCTTTTAAAATTAACTACCTCTTAATAATTCTTAAGTAACGAATTAGTAGAGAAATTACCCTAGATGCATTACCAACTACTAACCCAGTTTTTTCTTCCTCCCTTTCAAAGTCACGATTTTCTTTTCTTTCTCCCGATTCAACCAAACCAAGCTTCTCCTAATTAAACCAAACTCAAGGGAACTCTGATTAAACCCATCTTCTCTTCTTCTCTCACCACCGAACGCTACTCCAGGAGGAACCATGGTCACCGCTTCATACAATGAATGCTGTGAAGTGCTGTTGCAAGGGGAGGAAGCCACGAAGTATTGACTCACCAGCTCATCCTTCTCCATCTTCTATACATATATATAGCAGAGCCAAGCCTTTCAATTCCTCCAGAAACCACACGAAGAGGAGAAAGGAAGCAAAAGTGGCGCTGGATCAAGGAAGGGAAGGAGGAGGACGTCAACAGCGTATATCACCATCAAGGAGAAAGAAGAAGATCATCGAAGGAACGGAAACCTAAAGCCAAAGAAGAAACCTACCCTTTCTTCTTTTTGATTCCCTTGGGATTTTTCTCATTAGGTAAGAATCAGTAACTGTGCCTTGTTGTTCTTCCTAATTCAAAGATTTTATCCTTTGTTAAGCTTCAATTTCTATAAATGAGGACCAACCCAATCCAATTCATCCTATCACAAAAGTAAGCCTCCTTCTCTTGCTCCATGTGCAGCTCAACCATTTGGCCTTGTGAACTGACAAAATTCTCTAATTTCGTTTGTTAGGGTTTTCTGAATTAAGGTAGCTAAGGACAGACCTTGGTTTGTGAATTCTCGAAGAAAGGTAAGGATTAGAATTGCATATTAGATATGGGTGATTGTTTAGACATAATTTTTTATGGATGATGATGAGTTAGTATGATTGATGTTGCTGAAATTTTCTTAATTGGTTGAATTGTTGTTGTTAGATGTAGTGCAGATTTTTAATGTTGTGAAAGTGTGATTATATGATGTACATTATGTAAATTTCTTATATATATAAAACTGAGGCTTTTGGACTGAGTTATGATATAATTTATGTAGATATGGTAATGAGTAATGAGAATTATTGATTGGTATAAGTTGGAAGCTTAGAGGACTAAATTTGGTTGTTGAAAGTTAGGGGGCCTTGCTGTAGAAATTTTGAAATAGATTGGACATCAACTTAAAATAAATTTTGGGCGCAATCTGTCCTGTTTTTAGGAGTAAGACTATTTTTCTAGTAAACTTCAAGAGGTTAAGATTCCTCCATAAAAATTTCAGAGAATTTGGCCTAGTGGTTTGGAAGATGTGAATTTTTAAAATTTAGTGTTTGCTGCAGAATTTTCTAATTTTCTAGTTCTGCAGTATCATCTTCCAGCTGCTAGAACTTTTGATTTATTTGGTATTTTGAGTTTCTTCCAAAGGGATTTTAAATATCTATAAGAATATTTTAAGTGAGTACACATTTTGTGTCCATAGCTATTTTGTATAGTTAGTTATGTCTACTGGAAGTTGGGCTGTTCGCAGGAAATTCAGAACCAATTTAAAGAAACAGGGCAGCACTTCCAACTGACATTTAATTGACCAAATGAGGTGCTATGGATCTGAAACTTGTTTGTCCTAAAACTTAGGGGTGTTAAGTGTATTCTGACCAAAATCTAAAAGTATTGGATTAGAATTGGATTTATCATAGATTTATCAAAAACAGAACTGCTTGCTGTATTTTTCCAAAATTCTCTTTAGTGCAGCAGCAGATTTTATTAAATTGGTTATTGATGAGCGGATATTTTATACGCTTTTTGGGGATAATTTCATATAGTTTTGAGTATGTTCTAGTTAGTTTTTAGTTTATTTCCAGTAGTTTTTAGGAAAAATTCATATTTCTGGACTTTACTATGAGTTGTGTGTTTTTCTGTAATTTCAGGTATTTTTCTGGCTGAAATTGAAGGAGCTGAGCAAAAATCTGATTCAGGCTGAAAAAGGACTGCTGATGCTGTTGGATTCTGACCTCCCTGCACTCAAATTGGATTTTCTGGAGCTACAGAACTCGAAATGGCATGCTTCCAATTGCATTGGAAAGTAGACATCTAGGGATTTCCAACAATATATAATAGTCCATACTTTGCACAAGGATAGACGACGTAAACTGGCGTTCAACGCCAGTCCTCTGCCCAATTCTGGCGTCCAGCGCCAGAAAAGGATAAAAAACTGGAGTTGAACGCCCAAACTGGCACAAAAACTGGCGTTCAACTCCACAAATGGCCTCTGCACGTGAATTGCTTAAAGTCTCAGCCCCAGCACACACCAAGTGGGCCCCAGCACACCAAGTGGGCCCCAGAAGTGGATCTCTGCATCATCCATCATAGTCCACTCATATTTTGTAACCCTAGGCTACTGGTTTAGTATTTAAACAACTTTTAGAGACTTATTTTGTATCTCATGACATTTCAGATCTAAACTTTGTATTCTCTGACGGCATGAGTCTCTAAACCCCATTGTTGGGGGTGAGGAGCTCTGCTGTGGCTCGATGAATTAATGCAAGTATTTCTGTTTTCTATTCAAACACGCTTGTTCCTATCTAAGATGTTCATTCGCGCTTAACTGTGATGAAGGTGATGATCAGTGACATTCATCACCTTCCTCAACCCATGAACGTGTGCCTGACAACCACCTCCGTTCTATATCCGATTGAATGAGTATCTCTGAGATCTATTAATCAGAATCTCCGTGGTATAAGCTAGAACTGATGGCAGCATTCATGAGAATCCGGAAGGTCTAAACCTTGTCTGTGGTATTCCGAGTAGGATTCAAGGATTGAATGACTGTGACGAGCTTCAAACTCCTGAAGGATGGGCGTTAGTGACAGATGCAAAAGGATAGTAAATCCTATTCCAACCGGATCGAGAACCAACCGGTGATTAGCCGTGCTGTGACAGAGCGCGTGAGCGTAGTTTTCACTGGAAGGATGGAAGGTAGCCATTGACAACGGTGATCCACCAACACACAGCTTGCCATAGGAGGACGTGCGTGCGTGAATCAGAAGACAGAGGAAAGCAGAGAATCAGAAGACAAAGCATCTCCAAAACTCCAACATATTCTCCATTACTGCATAACAAGTAACCTTTAATTTATGCTCTCTCAGTCATTCACAATTCAACTGATAAACATAATTGACTTCCTGACTAAGATTTACAAGATAACCATAGATTGCTTCAAACCAACAATCTCCGTGGGATTCGACCCTTACTCATGTAAGGTATTACTTGGACGACCCAGTGCACTTGCTGGTTAGTGGTACGCGTTGTGAAAAGTGTGATTCACAATTCGTGCACCAGTTATCAAATTCAATTCTAATCCAAACATGGTAAAACTTGATTTATACCCAAAGGTTACGTCCAAATTTTGGCAGAATGTATGAACTTAGTTAATCAAAGGTTTGTAAGTTGTCCCTAGAAAAATTTTAAATATCAACAGGTGATGCGGAGGTACGTTTAGCTACTTAGTGATGCGGAGGTATGTTTAGCTACTTGGTGATGCGGAAGTATGCCTAAACTGTAAGGTGATGTGGAGGTATACAGAAAAGAAAAGAAAATGAGAAACAATGAATGATATAAAAAGTTGAAAATTGTATGTTGAATGGGCCTTGTGCCAAATTGTTAATGCAAAAGTGTCTGCCTAACTGATAGCCTGAGATTGCTAATGCGAAAATGTTTGCCTAACTGATAGCCTGTTTCTTACCGTGATGCCAATATATCTTGACTGAAATGGGTTCACCCATGATGATAATTGTGCCTGACTGACACGGTAAAAAAACCATATTTAGGGTTCGCCCCGAGTAACATCGGGTTGCGGGTAGACAACCGATGCATGAGCTCATGACTGCGCTAGGATCAAGCATGCATCATCTTGTTTGTGCATATGAACTTTGTGTGAATTATTTATTGCTATTTACTAAATGTTTATGCTATTTACTTGTTGTATGTAAATTTGTGGCTTGTATTTTTGTGTGTTGCTCTTTTCGTTCTCACGACAACTTAGAGACAAAGACCTTAGGTCCCCTTCTTTACCTTGTTGAGAACTCTAGGTTCTCATCTTTCTTTTCTTTTTTTCTCCCTCCCCAGATGGGATCGGCAGAGGAGTCCTTTGAGTTTCAGGTTTCTGTACCTCACCCACGTTTCAATCCTGGCGTGCCGTACGTGTTTCCTCTAGCTGGAGACCATTCCGGAGATTGACCTAGCTGACTTTTACCCTTTTTAAGATCATTAATATTACTTTTCCTTGCTTTAGTAGTTCTTTTTAGAGTGATAGGATCTTTCAATAGAGCAGTTCCAGTTTAGGGAACCCGTGTGAGGGTTGGAACTATCTTTCTTTTTTTTTTTCTATATATATGTATATAACCTAGTGTAGTACTTGGTCTTTTTTATGGATGATATGTATCTCCAAGTTTAACTCATATGTATATTTGTGAATATGTATATATGTATATATTTTCTGCTACCAAGTTTTTATTTGCAATATAACTTTAAGTATTAACCTTGTGATCAGCTGAATGATTTTTCATGATAAATAAGTTAATTACGCTAAATCGATAAAGGCTTATAACATTTGCTTATGAAATCCGAGTCTAGAGCCAAGTAGTTCCTTACGACAAGTAACACCTAAACGATTGACATTGGTCATAAAGTGTCAAAAGTTGGGGTGTTACAATGGACAACCTTCACATCGGCTGGACTCTACCCATATTCATCAGACACTAACATGAATGGGAAGTGACCACTCCATAACGACGTAAGATCTTCGTCACCCTTATACCTGTACAACATCTTCTGGTTCTCAGTAAACCTCTCCACCTGATCCAGATATATTTCTTTCTCAGTGAACTTGTTCTCGGTCAAATCCACAACTTTACTCTTACTGACATCGACCTTTTTCCTTTTTTGATTCACCCTTTTCATCGGAGAGGGCTGATTCACCTCGACCCCCCTTTGTAACACCCTACCACACAGAATCTTATGCTTAAGTCATAAGACAGAGGTGGTGAGGTATTACGACCACTAAAAGTAAAATTATATATATAAATATAGTTGAAAAGAAGTTTTATGTAGGAGCCTTTGAAGAAAAGTTAAAGCAAAGGCGTTAGATCGAAAAGCGCAACACTCACGTCAACGTTAGCGGTAAACGTAAACTGAGAAGGATGCGAATAAACTAAGCAAAGATATATAAATATGCACAAGAGAGTTCCAAGATATGTATAACAAAGCTTCTGACTCAGCTCACGAAGATAAACCGGCCAGAGCACATAGGTATATATACATATATATATACAAGAGAACCCAAAATAAGCCCAAAATATAGTTTACAGAACCTGTTTCTCCAAAATCACTTATAAGAGGCATAAAACATCATATACACAAGTTGTGGAGATAATAAGTAGTTTATGCAATCAGTTAGGCATTCCAAATAAAGCACACCAAACAAACATATAGATGCATATGATGCATGCCTGTCCTACTCATCTGTCGGTTATAAAGCCAACTCGACAAGTCCTGGTAGCTAACCACTGGACTGTCCCTCTGTCGTGCATCCCCAAAACTCAAGTAATTCTCAATCATGATCATATAACACACACACACACACACACACACACACCAGTATTTATCCACGGGGGCAAGCTCATCCAAAAATTTCATAGTGTCCGACCACACTTACGACATAGGGTTAGTAGAGTATCGAGTCTCAACTCAGAGCACGTGGTGGCAAGTCACTGCTTTCAACCAGGAAAACTCGTATCACAGATATTTGGAAGTGCAACAACCACATTATCAATCAATAATCATACAATCATAATCAGCCATAATTCATTATCAAATATTCGGCTCATAACATAAACAACACTCCCACCACCATCATCAGTAAAATCATATAATCATTATCATCCATAATTTATCATTAATTCACTTCTTTCTTCATCGACATGTTACCTTCCTCACGGCCCTAATTACACTTCACCACTCAATTTCCACCTACCAGGCTTTTAACAAGAGTAAAAATGGTTTTAAAAGCTGGAGGAAAGCATTTAGAATAAAAAATTAAAGTTTTGGAATAAACAGGGGCTCGTGTACGCGACACCTACTCGCGTATGCGAGGAGCGTAATCCGTAGTGCATGATCGCGTCACGTGTCAACTTTCGCATACGCGCCCTGGAAAAATTGGACCTCTCACGTACACGGCACTGGTTCGCATATGCAAGCTGCTCAACCCGAGAGCATTGCTTGCGTCGCGTGCCATGTGGTTGCGTATGCAAGCAAAGAAAAATGCACGTCCACATACAGGATACATATCTCACATACGTGAGCCCTCTGGACAGTGTCCAATGGTTGCGTCGCGTGTGTTCCTCGCGTACGCATGCATAGCAGAAGTTTCAAAAAGCTGCTATGTAAACCCCGCTAAAATCGGTAAATAATTAGTTAATAAATTGAATTTCAATTTGGAAAGCTAAAAATGCAAAACTAATATCGAAATAGGATAGAGCTCGTCGAAACGAGAATTTTGATACCAATTTCAAAAATTTGGCCCAAAATCGGACCGAAAGGGCCGAACCGGTTGAATCGGGGCCCAAACCGGGCCCGTGTGTCCAACCGGACCCAAACATTTAAAGAAAACAGCAGCTCCTTCTTCCCCATTGCATGCAATGAACACAAATAGAATTGGGGAAGGGAGGAGGAGCTCTCAAACCCTCACCACCTTTGATCCACCATAACTCCTCCGTCCGGTCTCCGCCACACCGTTCGCGGCCACGGGCTCAGCGCGTCGAGCTCCACCTTTCTATCAGATCAATTTCACTGGTAAGCCTCATATTTGATTCAGAATCTCTATTCTCCTTTCTTTGGTGAAATTGAAATCCTATAGTAAAATCTTGTCCAATTTTGTGTTTTAGGCTCAAGTTAGCTTCCGGGACTTATGGGCTCAAGCTATTGAGCATATGGGTATGGTAAGGACACCCTAACCCTAGCTCAATCTTGCATTTATAGTGAGAAAACTGAAAACTGAAATTTGTAGAGAGAGTGTGCTAACGAACCTTCGTGACTCGATCTAATCCTTCTTTTGAAACCTATATTGACATTCTATCCAGAGCTCTTCCTAAATGGCTTGATTACCTTTCTAACTTTACTCTTTATGCGCATGAAATTTTTTTCTTCCAGGATGAGTCTAAACTTGTCTTGGTATAAACGCGTAATCCTTGAATCTTGTATGCTCGTTATGACTAAAGTTTCCCTTATTCGCAAACCATGTTCTTCAGAATCAGCTGAGACTTTTTTGACTCTATATTCTATGTTCTTTCTATCAAAGGTCTTTAATTTGAACTCTTTTTTTGAGATGCACCTAGGTTCCTCTCCTTGTGCATTCCATCATTTCGGTATAATCCTGATTAACCGTATACAAGATTTTCTTTCTGACTTATTACGAACACCGTTTGTATTGCTCATTCATTTTTCGAGCTTAATGTCCTTTTGAAAATTAACTCAAGCCTATATTAGTATAACGTATAAATTATAGTTGCAACTGTTGAGATGTTGATTCCTTAAGAGCAGGACTTTTGGACTCGGAAGATGAAGCATGTAAGCGTGCGCCGTCAAAAAGAGTTTTGGAGCTTTAAATTCTTGCCGACCACAAAGCCTATGATTAGTTTAACGCGCTAGAAATATACCGGTTATATGGATACCCGAATATGAAGAGAGCTTTCGAACTCTAAGAGAAGGATTAACCCCAAATCCAGTAATCAGGATACCCGAACTTATTTAACAACTCAGAATAGGTGCAATACATTACCAGAGGGGTTTAGGATGCGTGTAAATACAACATCGTGAAGTGGCAACGGATGCCCTGAGTAAGAAGTTTTTGGGGAAATGCTTGAATATAAATTTCAGAGTGAGGAAGGATAGGTAAGTTGGAACTTTAAAATTGGATATCAAGGATATAGCTAAAGGAGTCAAATTAAACCTATTACAGTCTTAAAACGTAGCAAGGACGAAATGCAGGAAGCATAAGAAGACGATAAAGATCTACCGAGGCTGTTGAAGTCTAGTAAACAAGAGGGAACTAAGAAGAGATTTATAAGCCTAATGCCGAAATAGAGATCGTAGAGTCAAGGACTTTAGGAGTGCGATAACAGCGATAAGGAGCTACTAAAAGTGCTGAAGCCGGTTGAATCAAGAAGATACCAAGAGAGGATTTTCGAATTTACCTTAAGATTTCTAAAACCTACCATAAATCCAAGAAGATATTTTAAGCAAGCCAAAAGTGAAGAACGAAGGAGAAATCTATATGATCACAAGTTTGACGTATGAGAAAGAAATGAGAGACCACCGGAAGCCGTTCGAAATGCCACAACCGTCAAAGGTTCTACATTAAAGGTAAAAGGGAATAGCTATCGATTTCGTAATAGATTGCCAAGGTCTAGGACAAAAGGTGATACTCTTAGGAACTCGTGGATCAAGTGATCAAGTCCGTTTTGCCCATCGGAGCAGACTACTTATTGGGGATATCAACGAGACTATGCATCAGAGAGAAGGTGAGACTCTACAGTACGCTAAACACCTCTGAATTAATTGGAAACTGGAACATCAGACGTCTTAATTTCTAAATTTGATAGTCGAGACAACAGAGAAAAAGTTACTCAAAATTGACCTAGGATTCTCATTGTGGAAGCCGACAAAAGAGATAGGCAGATCTAGGAAGAAGACTTCTCAAGTTGGAAGGAAGAAGATACCTATTTCTGAGTATTACTTCAATAAACTAGAATCGGACGAGCAATCAAAAAATAAGAAGTTAAACCCCGCTAAGTTATCCCATTTCAATTATTGGAGAGTATTGATGGTCAATGACGTGCCAAATAGTTTTTCTTCTGTACCTTTCGAACCTATCCAACGGACACTCCACACTTCGTAACTCCTGAAACACGCTTCTAAAATAAATTCATGCCTTACAATCTAATCCTGTCTAAGTGAAAGGAGATGGATGTTTCAAGTATCGAGGTCGGCTTTAAGAAACTCGGGATATGCCGAAGGACTATCCACACCTCTTTTCAGATAACTAACTTTGAATTTTGAGGACAACATTCTTAATTAGCTGGGTAGGATGTAAATCCTGCTAAAATCAGTAAATAATTAGTTAATAAATTAAATTTTAATTAGGAAATCTAAAAATGAAAAACTAATATCGAAATAGGATAGAACTCATCGAAACGAGAATTTTGATACCAATTTCAAAAATTTGGCCCAAAATCGGATCGGAAGGGCCGAACCGGTTTAATCAGGGCCCAAACCGAGCCCGTGGGTCCAACCGGACCCAAACATTTAAAGAAAACAGCAGCTCCTTCTTCCCCATTGCATGCAACGAACACAAACAGAATTGGGGAAGGGAGGAGGAGCTCTCAAACCCTCACCACCTTTGATCCACCATAACTCCTCTGTCCGAGCTCCGATCACCGCACCGTTCGTGGCCACGCGCTCAGCGCGTCGAGCTCTATCTTTCTATCTGATCAATTTTACTGGTAAGTCTCATATTTGATTCAGAATCTCTATTTCCCTTTCTTTGGTGAAATTAAAATCCTATAGTGAAATCTTGTCCAATTTTATGTTTTAGGCTCAAGTTAGCTTCTGGGACTTATGGGCTCAAGCTATTGAGCATATGGGTATGGTAAGGACACCCTAACCCTAGCTCAATCTTGCATTTATAGTGAGAAAACTAAAATTGGAACATGTATATGAATTAGGTGTAGCTTAAGTGGGTATATATGCATTGGAATTGAATTGGGAGTATTTGGAGGCTTATTGGTGATCAAGGCTTGGTTTGTGGCTGTTTTAATTGAGCTTGGAGGGGCTGTGTTTTGTGTTGTGAGGCTGCCTTGGGTGATGCAAAGTGATCGGCCAAGGTATGGTTTAAGTTTCGCACGTTTAATATTTACGGTGTTGTGAAAACTTAGGTTAGAGGAACCATAGGATAAGTTGAATTGGTTGATTGCATTTAATGATTAGTCTTGTAACGTTGTTGGGATAAATTGTTGGTGAATATGTGTTGGAATTATGAGGTATTGAAGTTATTAATGGTATGCTCTTGGATTTATTTATGATAGGTTGTGTTGATGTTGATATATATTGATGGAATATGGTTGGTGTTGGTTAATAAAGAGTTGTTATATGAGTTGATATGTGTTAATGAAGGGTTGATTTGTTAATGGCATTTAATTGTTATATGTTGATAGAAGGTTGATAAATATATGATGAAGGGTGGTATAAGTGAAGAGTTGATATAAATAAATGAGGGGTTATTGATGTATGAGGAAAATGTTGATAATTATTGTTGATCAAGGTTTGTTGAATTTGTTAAAGGTAACATGGATAATGGTTGTTAATGAAATAGGCTGATATGGTATTAAAATGCAAGTTGTAATGGTAAGGAGCATGAGTTGATGAAAATGAGGTTTGGAAGTATTTTGTAAAAAGTGATTTTGATGAACTTTGGACGTCCATAATTTACTCCACAAATTTTAGATTGAGTTGTGATTTGTTGCAAATGAAAGACGGTTCTATGAGCTTTTGATTGATATCAATTTTGTGAAAAACGGAGGTTCATAGAGAAAGTTATGGACGTTGAAAGTTTGGTGTATAAATCTGTGTTACAGGTTGGCAAAACTAGGTGCAGCAAGCTTTCTGGGCATTGTGCCCATTTTTGAGAAAACGTCCATCCACGCGTACGCGTGGCGTGGAATTTTGGCAATGAATGCACGAGAAACATGTGTACGCGTGTGTGCATATTCACACGTACGCATGACTCACGCATACGCGTGGATGCTGGCTGCTGCAAAAGACTGGTTTTTGACTGTTTTAAACCAATTTTCCACTTCTAAACCTCCATTTTCTTCCCTTTAAGGCTTAAAGTATGGTTTTAGGTCTAGTGGATAAAAGGAGCTAGGAAAACAAGATAACTTGAGGGTGACGTAAGATATAAATGGTGGCTTTTATGAAGAAAATAAGAGTGTTAATGAAGTTTAACGCTAAGGCTTGATAATTGATGATGTATTGATAACGAAATTAAAATGGCTTTTGAATAATGATATTTGAGATACGAGTTTCCCTCGGTAAAAATCGTGGCTCGCCACCACGTGTTCCAGGTTGAATCTCGACACTCTGTTGACCCTACATCGTAAGGGTAACCGGGCACGTATAAATTCCCAGGTATGTATAGCCCCCATTGAGCGATTACTTGATGTTGAATGTGAAACCTATGCATAGGCTCTTGGGGCTGCGCGACGGGGGACAGTCTAAGGTTACTTGTTAGGTTGGCTGGATAACTGACAGATGGGCCCCATTAGCCATATATAGAACAAGCATGCATCATATGCATTTGTTTGTTTTGATCGCTATGCATTTCCTGGGTTTGCCTAATCGATATATACCACCTGCTACATGTCGTACTTGCTACTTGTACTATCTGCTCATTACTTGTTCGTGAACTTGTTTGGCTGCTTGTTTCCGTTGCATTATGAATGATGGAGGGATGGAGGAAATGGAGAAACGGTTTGGTGTTAGGTTAGGATTGAAATTGAGTAGTTAGGTAGATTTAGAATACCTACCCCTGTTTATAGTTTCTGTTTAGTAATTAAGTTGGATAACTAAATAACGGAGTTCTAGGATTGCCTATGGCATTCTCAGGACCTTATTTATTATACGCGTGACACTTTTACCATGCTGAGAACCTTTGGTTCTCATTCCGTACTGTGTTGCTATTTTTCAGATGTAGGTCGAGAGGCTCCTTGCTAGGCGGCTGGATCCTTGAAGCGAAGTAGTTCTCGGGTGTATTTTGGATTTCTGTTTGTAAATATGTACATATGTGTCTAGCTTACTCTCCAAGTAACTTGTATATGCTGCTCCTCTTAGAGGTTGAGGGAGAGATAGGAGTTTATTCTGGTATTTTGGTGTACTTTGGGGATACTTGTGTATATTTATATGTATATATATATATATATATATCCTCTCGCCAGCCTTAGCTTCGCAGGCTGAGTCAGGGGCTAGTTATGCTGTTTTCTTGGCTTTTCTTTATTGTTTTGCTTATCTTTATCTTTTTCCGATTAGGTTACTTAGCACGCAAGTAATCCCTTCTTTTGAGCGTTGCGCTTTTCGTTTTTACGATTTTTGCTTACTCATTTTTGTTTCAAGGCTCCTAGTATATTATCCTCTTCTCTATTATGTATTTATTTTGCTGTTTAGAGGTCTGTAACACCACACTACCTCTGTTCTACAACTTAAGCATAAAACTTTGTGTAGTAGGTTGTTACATTATGGTATCAGAGCAATTCGTTCTTATAGAGCCTAAGGGACGAACTGATTATGCCTCTGGGCATACTCTGGGTGTCTATACATGCTATTTAGGATATCTTACTGATATATGTGGCATGAATGCTCATGAGCATGCATTTGGGACTTTGAAATAGTGGACTTGAGATATTGAGACTGATCACCTTGATATCACTTGTTTGGTATGAACAGGAACCAAATGGCGTCTCGTGGGTGCGGTCGTGAGCGTAATCGAGGTCGAGAATAGAGAGCTAATGAGGTGACCATACTGGTAGGTAGTTTGACCGATATCATGACCGCAATGACAAGTGTTGTTGCTGCCATTGGTGTTGTGGCTGCTGCGACCATCCGAGTGATGGATGGGATGGAACCACAAGCTGGAACTGGTAACGATGGTGGTAATGAATATGAAGGTGGACATAATGATCTGAATACAGGAGTATCAGTGGGTTATCCGGAGCAAGTTAACACGGGTCAAGCAATGAGAGAAAGCTCAAGGAGAACTGAAGTAGCAAGGAATAATCGCCGGGAACCCTTCACAAAGAAAAAAGGGACATATTACACCTAGGTACCAAAATTTCAAAAAGAATCGTTTTGTCGCTTCACATTCCCAGCGCCGGAACAATGACCAAAGGAACAACAACTGTTCGGATCCGAATTCAGAAGGGCAAACTAGTGCTTAACCGGATGACTTAAGGTGCTCAAGATGTAAGAAGTACCATCCAAACAGACCATGCAGGGCCGGATTAGGCGTATGTTACAAGTGCGGGAGACCAGAACATATGTCTTGAAAATGCTCATACAGAGAAAGCCGGAATGCAACTGAATCCGATTTTTAGACCCGAGGTAATTATGAACCAGTAGTTGAATTTTTAACTTCCTTGCATACCACTGATATGTAATATTCGTTCGTGACGCATGACAAGTTTCAGTAATCATGAGGTCTAAGTCGATGATTAGTCAAAAACTATTGGTTGTTGAGACATAGTGATACTTAGCTAACTTAGAGGAGTGGTTAGGCTCTTGAAGGTTAAGGATTACGTGACGTAGTGGAAGCAGGTTAGACCATATCTAAGGAATCAGGAGTGTTGAGGGCTACGCGGAGTTATTGTTCGGAATCCAGTGACGGTGAAACTTTGAGGAAGAGGAATAGAGCGAATTCAACATTTAGCTATTAATTGTTAAGAGGTAAGTGAAGATGAAACCAAATCCCCATACGAGAGAGTTTCTAAGACAATTCTTGAAGGTGTGTTAGAACTTCCATTTCAGAGAGAAAGCGAGTTTGCGATAGGCTTAGTACCAGAAGCCAGATTAACTTCAATCGCACCACAAGCAAAGACATTATTATAATCGGTAGATTTTGGAATGAGTGGAAGCGAGTACTAGAAGAGGGAATCATCTAACCAACTATTTCTTTGTGGGAGGCGCCGGTTATGCCGGAGAAGAAGGAAGAGAATGACAGGAAGCCTTATGAAGAGAGAGTGTGCTAATGAACCTTCGCGACTCGATCTAATCCTTCTTTTGAAACCTATATTAACATTCTATCCGGAGCTCTTCCTAAATGGCTTGATTACCTTTCTAACTTTATTCCTTATGCGCATGAATTTTGTTTCTTTCAGGATGAGTCTGAGCTCGTCTTAGTATAAACGCGTAATCCTTGAATCTTGTATGCTCGCTCTGACTAGAGTTGCCCTTATTCGCAAACCATGTTCTTCAGAATCAGCTGAGATTTCTTTGACTCTATATGCTCTGTTCTTTCTACCAAAGGAATTTAATTTGAACTCTTTTTTTGAGATGCACCTAGGTTCTTCTCCTTGTGCATTCCATCATTTTGGTATAATCCTGATTAACCGTATACAAGATTTTCTTTCTGACTTATTACGAACACCGTTTGTATTGCTCATTCATTTTTTGAGCTTAATGTCCTTTTGAAAATTAACTCGAGCCTATATTAGTATAACGTGTAAATTATAGTTGCAACTGTTAAGATGTTGATTCCTTAAGAGCAGGACTTTTGGACATGGAAGATGAAGCATGTAAGCGTGCGCCGTCAAAAAGAGTTTTGGAGCTTTAAATTCTTGCCAACCACAAAGCCTATGATTAGTTTAACGCGCTAGAAATATACCGGTTATATGGATACCCGAATATGAAGAGAGCTTCCGAACTCCAAGAGAAGGATTAACCCCAAATCCAGTAATCAGGATACCCGAACTTATTTAACAACTCAGAATTAGTGCGATACATTACCAGAGGGGTTTAGGATACATGTAAATACAACATCGTGAAGTGGTAACGGACGCCCTGAGTAAGAAGTTTCTGGGGAAATGCTTGAATATAAATTTCGGAGGGAGGAAGGCTAGGTAAGTTGGAACTTTAAAATTGGATATCAAGGGTATAGCTAAAGGTGTCAAACTAAACCTATTACAGTCTTAAAACGTAGCAAGGACGAAATGCAGGAAGGGTAAGAAGACGATAAAGATCTACCGAGGATGTCGAAGTCTAGTAAACAAGAGGGAACTAAGAAGAGATTTATATGCCTAATGCCGAAATAAAGATCGTAGAGTCAAGGACTTAAGAAGTGCAATAACATCGATAAGGAGCTACTAAAAGTGCTGAAGCCGGTTGAATCAAGAAGATACCAAGAGAGGATTTTCAAATTTACCTTAAGATTTCTAAAACCTACCACAAATCCAAGAAGATATTTTGAGCAAGCCAGAAGTGAAGAACGAAGGGGAAATCTATATGATCACAAGTTTGACGTATGAGAAAGAAATGAGAGACCACCAGAAGCCGTTCGAAATGCTACAACCGTCGAAGGTTCTACATTAAAAGTAAAAGGGAATAGCTATCGATTTCGTAATAGATTGCCAAGGTCTAGGACAAAAGGTGATGTTGTTAGGAACTCGTGGATCAAGTGATCAAGTCCGTTTTGCCCATCGGAGCAAACTACTTATTGGGGATATCAACGAGACTATACATCAGGGAGAAGGTGAGACTCCACAGTATGCTAAACACCTCTGAATTAATTGGAAACTGGAACATCGAACGTCTTAATTCCTGAATTTGATAGTCGAGACAACAGAGAAAAAGTTATTCAAAATTGTGATAGGATTCTCATTGTGGAAGCCGACAAAAGAGATAGGCAGATCTAGGAAGAAGACTTCTCAAGTTGGAAGGAAGAAGATACCTATTTCCGAGTATTACTTCAATAAACTAGAATCGGACGAGCAATCAAAAACTAAGAAGTTAAACCCCGCTAAGTTATCCCATTTCAATTATTGGAGAGTATTGATGGTCAATGACGTGCCAAATAGTTTTTCTTCCGTACCTTTCGAACCTATCCAACAGAAACTCCACACTTCGTAACTCCTGAAACACGCTTCTAAAATAAATTCATGCCTTACAATATAAGCCTGTCTAAATTAAAGGAGATGGATGTTTCAAGTATCGAGGTCAGCTTCAAGAAACTCGGGATATGCCGAAGGACTACCCACACCTCTTTTCAGATAACTAACTCTGAATTTTGAGGACAAAATTCTTAATTAGGTGGGTAGGATGTAAACGGGGCTAAAATCGGTAAATAATTAGTTAATAAATTGAATTTTAATTAGAAAAGCTAAAAATGCAAAACTAATATCGAAATAGGATAGAGCTCGTCGAAACGAGAATTTTGATACCAATTTCGAAAATTTGGCCCAAAATTGGACCAGAAGGGCCGAACCGGTTGAATCGGGGCCCAAACCGGACCCAAACATTTAAAGAAAACAGCAGCTCCTTCTTCTCCATTGCATGCAACGAACACAAACAGAATTGGGGAAGGGAGGAGGAGCTCTCAAACCCTCACCACCTTTGATCCACCATAACTCCTTTGTCCGGGCTCCGATCTCCGCACCGTTCGCGGCCATGCGCTCAGCGCATCGAGCTCTACCTTTCTATCCGATCAATTTCACTGGTAAGCCTTATATTTGATTCAAAATCTCTATTCCCCTTTCTTTGGTGAAATTGAAATCCTATAGTGAAATCTTGTCCAATTTTGTGTTTTAGGCTCAAGTTAGCTTCCAGGACTTATGGGCTCAAGCTATTGAGCATATGGGTATGGTAAGGACACCCTAACCCTAGCTCAATTCTGCATTTATAGTGAGAAAACTGAAATTGGAACATGTATATGAATTAGGTGTAGCTTAAGTGGGTATATATGCATTGGAATTGAATTGGGAGTATTTGGAGGCTTATTGGTGATCAAGGCTTGGTTTGTGGCTGTTTTAATTGAGCTTGGAGGGGCTGTGTTTTGTGTTGTGAGGCTGCCTTGGTGAAGCAAAGTGATCGGCCAAGGTATGGTTTAAGTTTCACACGTTTAATTTTTACGGTGTTGTGAAAACTTAGGTTAGAGGAACCATATGATAAGTTGAATTGGTTTATTGTATTTAATAATTAGTCTTGTAATGTTGTTGGAATAAATTGTTGGTGAATATGTGTTGGAATTATGAGGTATTGAAGTTATTAATGGTATGCTCTTGGATTTATTTATGATGGATTGTGTTGATGTTGATATATATTGATGGAATATGGTTGGTGTTGGTTAATAAAGAGTTGTTATATGAGTTGATATGTGTTAATGAAGGGTTGATTTGTTAATGGCATTTAATTGTTATATGTTGATAGAAGGTTGATAAATATATGATGAAGGGCGGTATAAGTGAAGAGTTGATATAAATAAATGAGGGGTTATTGATGTATGAGGAAAATGTTGATAATTATTGTTGATCAAGGTTTGTTGAATTGGTTAAAAGTAATATGGACAATGGTTGTTAATGAAATAGGCTGATAGGGTATTAAAATGCAAGTTATAATGGTAAGTAGGGGTGCACAAGACCCGGTCCGGCCCGAAAACCCAGACCGGGTCCGGCGACTTTGGGGCTAATTTGGCCCAGCTTCGTTATGGCCCGGTCAGACCCGAGGTTTCAATAGATAGCCCCGGTTATTTATTAAATCGGGTTCGGGCCAAGGCTCAAGTCACCTGGCCCCGGCTCGTTGGACCCGTGTAGGTGTTAGTTAAAAAAAAAAAATATGCATTCTGTTTGGCTTTCAGGCTTTGTGTTCAATACTTCAATTATTCAATGTTCACTCCACACTTCACACTTTCACAATCCACAACGCTCAGGTGCTAGGGCCTACAACCCAGTAACCCACACTCTCTCTCACTCAAACTCTTTTCCCTGAGGCGTAGCGCCGCAACCCCAACGGTCAGTGGAGAGCTCCTCCTTCACACTTCCATGCTATTTCTGCTTCTTAATCTTACCTCACTCTCTCCTTCTCACCACCAATCGTCTTTAATTTTTCGCTGTCCCTTTTTCACCTTCTTCCTCTTTCTGCACCACGTTAGATCAACCACCACAGCAACTCACCATCAACCACCGCGCGTGCCAGCAACTCACCGTCAACCTCCTCTCAGAGACTCAGAGTTCTCACCGACGCAGTGTTCATTGCAAGACATAGAGCAGGTAATTTTTTTTTGTTAAAAATCATTGATTTTCATTTTTTTCCTGTAACTACTGGCCTACTGGGTGCTAAATAGTAAATACTTCACCTATTTTGTTTGCTTTGTTATTTTTTGGGAGAGAACTGATAAAATTGTTGATATTGTTTTTGCCATAATTAGTTTAATTTTGGGGAAAACTAACAAAAATGATTTTTTTTGTTTAATTTTTTGGTTTGTATTTTGAATACTTCAATGATGAGAGTTACGAGTTAGACGAAAGTAGGAAAAAGTTGTTGATGATTAGAAATAGCAATTAGAAAATAAGAGGAATTGGGATATATTGTAAATTTCTGTTTAGGAAGTAGGAACAATAATTTGATTTTTATAATTTACACCACCAATAATTATAATTGATTCCTTCAATTTCAAATTTGATGTTATTTAAAAATCAAATTTCTTGATTTGTGCACTTTATGTTATTGTGAGTAAATGCCAATAAACATTTCTGATTCATGCCAATATCAGAAAATATAGTAAATACACCCTGTTTAGCAATGAAATATTCCACTAAGGATTAGGCTAGTGATATAATCAATACTAAGATAATCAAAGGGATTTATCCTGTATTATATTGTCCTTTTTAGAATAAAAGTTAAGTAAAAAAGAGTATACAAGCTTTCCTTTTAAGTTTTATAATATGGTTAGGAGATAGGAAAATAATGAGAAAGGATAGTAAAGCGAATTAATTCCTTTGTTTCAGAGTTTGAATACAGCTAGCAAGTAAAAGGAACTCAAGGGTGATAACTTGGCCAAAGCTTACCTAGACCATTTCTTAATTAAGACGTCATAACAGGGGAAAATATAGTAAATGTATAGTGATGATCCAAATGCTATGACTTATGAATTTTTCTTATTTGTTAAAATTTAAATGATGAGACTGAACAGTTGTTTAAGTATGTTTGGCGTTATTTAGATATATTGTATTTATGTTCAGTTATTTAAGTATGCTCAGCTTTTTTAGAGTTATTGTTAAATGAACTTTTTTATGTTTAGATAAACACAAATGGAAGGAGGAGATCCTAGTTTTATTGCAGTCCAAAGTAATGAAGACAACAAAGCTATGGACATAGAGCATGAGGTTGCTACTGCTCCTATCCCAACTCCTGTTGCACCTCCCATCTCAGAAAATATTAATGAGGAAAAGAAGGTTGAAAATAACGAGGGACAGCAGGCTACTCGCAAGGGGAAAAAGTCTTATGTTTGGACGCATTTTAAACAGCTTCCATTTAGTGAGACTAATGGAGAGCACAAGGCCAAATGTAATCACTGTCGAAAAGTATATCTATGTCACCCAACTAGACATGGCACAAATTCTATGAATAAACACTTGAAAGTTTCTCACAAGTGGATATTTACAAAAGTAGGAAAAAATGGGACACTTCATGGCTATATGCCTAAGGTTGGTGAAGAAGGTGAAGCCGGCAAAACTTGCACCAAAGTCAATGGCTATAGCTTGGAAGATTGTAGAAAGGCAATGGCTGAGTTTATTATCCTTGATGAACACCCTTTTAAAGTGGTCAAAGGGATTGGATTTCGCAAAATGATTAATCGATTTGAGCCAAGATTCACTGTATCATCTAGGATGACAATGTCAAGAGATTGCTTTCAGCTTTATTTAGATGAGAAAAAAAACTTAAAGCTTGGTTGGCAAAGTCATGTGCTAGAGTTTGTTTGACATCAGATTGTTGGACATCAAATCAAAATTTTAGCTACATGAGCCTAACTACACATTTCGTTGATGACGAATGGAAGCTACAAAAGAGAATTCTCAACTTTTGCTTGATTGAGAACCACAAGGGCGAAACAATAGGAAGGGAAATCGAGACATGTTTGAGGGAGTGGGGAATTGAAAAAGTCTTCACAATCACATTAGACAATGCATCTTCAAATGACGGGGCTATCACTTACCTTTAAAGGAAATTAGCTGCAAGGGGTGGATTGGTGTGCGGAGGAAAATATTTGCAAATGAGGTGTTGTGCTCATGTTCTCAACTTGATAGTGAATGATGGGATTAAAGAGCAACATGCCTCCATTGAAAGCATTCGGAATGCTGTTAGGTATATTAGATCTTCTCCCCAAAGAATTAAAAAATTTAAAGAATGCATTGAGGCTGAGTTGATAGAGTCTAAAAGTCTTGTTTGTTTAGATGTTCCAACTAGATGGAATTCCACCTATCTAATGTTGGAACATGCTGAAAATTTTGAAAAAGCTTTTGATAGACTTTATGATCAAGAAACTGATTTCTTTAGATGGTTTGGAGAGGATTGTGGGGGTAAAAAGAAAGTTGGTCCACCCACGGCACTTGATTGGCAACATGCTAGGCTATTGATTTATTTTTTGAGAATTTTCTATGAGATTACTTTGTGTTTCTCATGTTCTTTACATGTTACTTCAAACAAATGCTTTCATGAAATTACATCTATACATTCTCAACTAACATCTTGGAGCCATAACAATTCTGAATTATTGGGAACTATGGCATGCTCTATGAAGGCTAAATACGATAAATATTGGGGACCAGTTGACAAGTTTAATCCTTTGATACTTGTTGCCATTGTTTTAGATCCTCGATACAAACTTGATTATCTTTCATGGTGTTTGGAGGATATATATGATAAGGAAGTGGCTACTAGTATGACTAGTTTTGTGAAATTTACATTGGAGACATTGTATAAATTTTATTCAAAAGAAATTGTAGATGATAAAGTTCTTAATGATGTTGGCGGTCCCTCTAGAGATATTTTGGATGATAAAGATACTAGTCAGTCTAGTGCTAAGGGTGTTGCTGCAAATAGAGTGAATTTGTGAAAAAAACAAAAGAAGGAAAAAGCTAATGCAGACAGCAAATCAGATGTTGAGAAATATTTGGCCGAAGATCCTGTAGACGTGGAAGATGAGAATTTTGATATATTGGCTTGGTGGAAATTAAATGGATCAAAATATAGAATTCTTTCTCTCATAGCTCGTGATGTCTTTGGTATTCCAGTTTCAACTGTCGCATCTGAGTCATGCTTTAGTACCGGTGGTCGTGTGGTTGATCTTTACCGTAGCTCTTTGTCACCAAAAATGGCAGAAGCTTTAATCTGCACTCAAAGTTGGTTGTATCCATCTAAGTAGATATTTAAAGAGCTTGAGTTTGATCAATTTGACAGTAGTGACAAGATTGTTAATGGTATATTTACTTTATGATATTTTTATTCCTTCTTTATTACTTAATTTAATTCAAATAATAATCTTGAGAGACTAATTTCTATGTTTTGCAGATGTTACTAAAACATCCACACAACAAGAATCAAGTTCACAACCTTGAGAGCAAGCTATGAATCAAATGAATTTTGTTATGTAGTTGTTTGCTACTTAATATTTTGTTGTTATTAGTTAGTATGACACTATAAATTATTATCATTATGTTAATCTTGTGTTGGTTGTTAACTTTGTTTTAATTGTCTTTTGAACTTTGAATGTTTAGTGTGTAATTGACATAATTATTATTATGAAACTTTAAATTATTATTATTAGACTATAAATTATTATTATGTGAATGTTGTGATGTTATGAAATAATTATTTTCCAAAATTTAGAGGTTTAAGAGATGTAGAATCCAACTTTTGGTGATGTCGTGATAAAGTTGATCAAGACCCAGGCTTTACCCGGTATAGACCCGGCTTTAGTGTGGCCCGAAAGTAACACAATTTTATAGTGATCCCTGTAACAACAGCTACACAACTTTTGGCTATCTATAATTAACAGCTACGCATTATCACATTGACAAACATAATCTATTTACTCATTCATGAATTTTTCATTTTATATTTTCAGAAAAAATATCATTACAGAAAATTTAACCAAGTTATTTGTCAAAAAAACACAGTTAACACTAATCACAGTAAAAGCTCAGCTATTAAAATCATCTATAAAGAGAAACTGGTACATAAAGAAGTGGTAGCCTTCACTAACTTGGATGTACTTTCACAATGCACCCAATCCATTTGAGCATCAAATAGAGCATAAATCAATGGCCTGTAAACCCCAACTAAGAGAAGACACAAAAATAACATTGAACCCAAACGTAAAATGCTTGCGTTACTAACCTTTTTGGGAGAAACGGTAGTGCGCATGTTCTTCTTCCTACTCCTAGCAAACGGGAACGCGTGCAATGAGCTTTGTCGATGACCTACACTAGCAAGGATATTGATCTTCCACAGTATGGTGCATGCAAGAGATTGAAGAAGAAGAAGAAGAAGAGTTTCCTATTTGAGTGGTTTGATCATTGGTGAAGCGTTGTTGAATTTTAACTCCAAAATGGCTAAAACGATATCGTTTGAAGAGAGATTACACACCAAGAAAGAAACAACGTCATTTAATAAGGCTAGGTGTCAGGCCCACGTGTCACTTAACGTTCCAGGTAAGAATGCCATTAATGGACATTAACAGAAGGGCTAACGTGAGTCACTTATTAAAATTGGAGGTTCAAATTGAGTCAATTAAAATTTCAGGGACCAAATTGAGTCTACCCCCAAATTTCAAAGGTCATTTTGAGTATTTACTCGTGTATCTTCTGCGAGTGAACAAACTAAAAAGTATTAGTTCAAAGATTTATTAGTTTTATCGGGTTAAGTAGTGGTTTAATCAGAATAAAATAAAACATGTATTATTAATTGAGTTTAATTTTGATGCACTGACAATGTAAAATATTTTATATAGTCTTGTAATTACATTTGTTCGTTTGGATCACTATTCACGCAGTTAATATAAAAAATAATTATTTTAACATTATATAATTAGATGCATATATAAAACAACATTACACTATTAATTATAATTATTTTGCACATATGCTTGACTAAGTTATATACAATAAATAACATTAATGAAGCTTATCAAAGATCAAATATTTATTAAATATTTTCTTTTAGTTTAATAAGATAAGAACAATGTAGCCATATTTAGCAATAGAAATTAACATTAAATTATTTTTATAAATTATGGACTATTTAATTTAAAAAATGTTAGGGAGTGAACGGTTTATTTATTTTGTGTTGGGTAAAAACTAGTTTAATCAGTCATTTTCGTTCTCGATTTTAGAGAACATTTTCAAAAATTTTTAAAATCTTAAAAATAAAAAAAAATATTTTCAATTTTAAAAAATATAACATAATTTTTTTAGAATAAATATTTTATTTACAGATATAAGTAATTTAGTTTAAAATGTTTAAATGTTTTAAATGGTTACGTTTAGTTTTGATAATAAAATAAGATAAAACACTAAGAGGACATAAAAATTAGTGTTTTTATATTTTATTTGGTGGTAAGCTAAATATAAAATAGAACAAGTAATAAAAAAATTAATTTATCTTCATTTTTTCACACAAAAATTAAATAAAAATAAAATAATAAAAATATGTAAATTCTATCCAACCCACCAAATTTTAGAGGATAAATTATCCTTAACACTACAAAAAATTTGGGTAAAAATGGCAGTTTTTTTGGGTAATTACGGCGGTTTGAACCGCCATTATTACCAAGTACGGCGGTTTTGAAAAATGCCATAATTCAGAGCGCCATTTTGGTTATTACGGCGGTTTTCTAAAAATCGCCACAATTTCCTGAGGTTAAAATGGCGGTTTTCTGCTGGGTTAAAACGGCGGTTCAAACCGCCATTATTTCCAGGTTAAAATGGTGGTTTTTTACTGGGTTAAAACAGCAGTTCTAACCGCCGTTATTTCCAGGTTAAAACGGCGGTTTAAGGGTTGGTTAAAATGGCAATTTAAACCGCCATTATTACCCTCACAGAATGGCATTTTAGTCGGTTAAAATGGCATTTTTGAACCGCCGTTTTTACCCTAATAGTGGCATTTAAGTTAGTTAAAACGGCATTTTTGAACCGCCGTTTTTACCCTTACAGAGTGACTTTTGATTGGTTAAAATGTCATTTTTGAACCGCCGTTTTAACCCTAACAGTGACACTTTTTTATCGTTTAAAAATGCAATTTTTACCCTCGTTTTTATCGTGTTAAACAAATAACATTTATTATTAGAAATCATAATCCATAAACAAAATATATATAACTCAGAAATAAAGTATTAAACATAGTATACGATTTTTTAGTATTAGAAATCAAAAGTAATAACTCCTATACAAAGTATCAAACATAACATAATTTTTCAACTATAAATGTCATAACATGTAACTCTTAATACATAAAATCTCCATATTTCATGCTGCTCTATTGCTTTTTCCAGAAGACCTACTTTTTAACTATTTTGGCGATGAAATCTCACTCTCTTGATTCAATTCCTACAACAAAAATATAATTTGAAAACATAATAAACAAAATATTAAAGAGAAATAGTAAAGCCAATGGAAAAAGAAACACATAAACCAAGATAATAATATTATTATTTGTCAGGATTGTGCAGTAAAAAAGCATTATACAGCAGTTGATCTTTCCCTTCCACTTATGCATGCAATTTCAATTTTCATTCGTTTCTTAGCATTTTTAAAGTATATATTCCATGTTTATAAAATGTAGCTAAATAGAGAAAAAGAAATAATCAAATATTACCAGATACAAGCCTTCTGGCTCTGGGAACAAGAAGACTCCAGTCTATAGCATAGCCTTCATATTTGTGTTTATGTTTATAAAGCGGGGCCTGATTAAAAACCGCAGCAGCTCCTTGGGCACCCTCTGTTTCTGACTCTGCTAGAGTATTCAGATGAGAGCTTAAGTCCCTAACCTACAAATCAACAAGTATATTATTGTCACAACAAAATGGTCAATGACTTTAGAAAATAACAACAAAATGGAAAGTTTATGAGGACTGGACGTGTCCTTGGAATTGCTATGATAAATGTTTTGTAGTGAAGGGAATATATCAGAAATGTTTCTCATTTTATGAACTGCTATATTCTTTAAAACTTATGGGGTTACTATTGAAGTAATACCTTATCATGTCACATCTCAATACTTCAACACAGATCATGTAAGGAGCCTTCTCCCTAGAATTCAAGAGAACAACTTCATCTTCAGGAATATAAAGCACACGGTACATGCCCTTTCCCAAAGAAAAACAAACTCCTAGGAATAAGGAAAGCAAGATTCATAGATAAATAAGAACCAAGTGAACCCATAAATAAAAGAATGCATACACACAAATTACACACAAAAAATGTGAGTTTAAAAGCAAAGAACTAACAACAGCCAACAATTCCTTGAGTGCACAAATGAAAAGTTGATTAACAGTACCACTAAAAAAATGGCCCCCTCAATAAACATCAGAATGGAAGTTTCTAAACATGCAAAGCAAGGCAACTAAAGAAGTATGAAAATTGGTGCCATTACCACAAGGAGAATTTCTCAGATTAGATTTTGGGAATAAGATGCCATTTGATTCTGTTTGGACAAAACACATGACAAATAGTAAATCCTTTCAGCATCAAAGAACAATATTAACATCATATCATTCACAGTTAAGAAGTACCTCCAGTATTCTGTGCCTCTGTCAAATATAAATTGATCTCTGCTAGAGACTTAAAAGTTAAAACACAGAAACAGCAACAAATAGATGTCAGAAGCCAATGATGGAACAGGTTCAAATAAGTAAATATATACATACATATTATCATTAAAAATATAATAAATAAGTACAATCAAATTAGCAATGAACCTCTTAGGAAGATAATGATCTAGAATCACAATAACCAATAAATCTGGAATCTGCATTAAAAATAAATAAATAAATAAATAAATAACCAAAGTTGAAGAAATGTATATATAGAAGTTAAAGAAAGAGATTAATTATTACCTAATAAGAGAGAAAGAAGAAGAGATTGACATGTGTTGAGGAATTGAAAATATTTTAAGTCTTCTTGTGATGTAATCAATGAAAGAGAGGCATGTTGGTGGATTCATCTTCCACTCAAGAGTTGAAAGTACCAAATTTAAAAATTATTTAGAAGATTCATTCAACTAATTTATAGTATAAGCATACTTCAATATCTATTGTACTTAATACAACTTTTTCTGAAACCTGCTAAATTGATATAATTAAACTAACATATTATAAACAAAAGATCACATTATAAAATGGAGTGTAAACTCTCATTTGTTATATAATCCACGTTTTATCTTATCTCTTATGATCATTTTATCACGAGTAGCATTAAGAAAAAGTAAAATTAATTAAAATGCATTATATAGATTTCTATATATAACTTCTCCTCCTACAATAACTCATTTTTCCTTGGGAATAATAATAAGAACGATGAGAGGCACAAATTAAAGCCATATATACGACCATAGCAAGAAGCTAAGAAAGTTTTCATTGGACTAATATAGGGTGGCTAAGAAGATTACATGGTAAAAGTAAATTGGCGAAATTAAAAGAACTCATATTCATATAACCTTAATGCTAATACTTAAACACAAAGTAGACAAGTAATAAGTAGATAATTAATTAAAGATATATATTTTATAATGTTATATACCATTATAAACAATTAAAGCCCGCAATGTTATATACCATTATAAACCGTTACCAATTTACCTTGATGAGGGACGAGATCTCTTGCCATTGTTCTTCTGAAGGATCTACTCCAGTAGGATTGTGAGCACAAGCATGAAGCAGAAAGAATGAACCATCTGGTGCATTCTGTATAAGAAGTAACAATTCTAAGAGGTTAAAAGTATAAATTACTAGCAACATTTGATCTAAAAGTTGACCTACAAAGAAAAATCTGAAGAATGAAGGTATTATACCTTTATGATAACAAAATATTTTATCCTGAGAGAGACCTAAAATATCAGACCTACAATGGAATTTAAACTTATCAAGACCATACTACCTCACACATATAATGCAAATCCTTCAATACTACTAAAGCAATCCAAGTGACTTTGTAGTACAAATTGATCACATACGCACATTATTGTTTACTTTGATGAATCTTGAATCATGCATATCATCTATTATAATTCTTCTAATAATCAAGATAGATGCATAAAATTAAGACATGTATGTGTTATTGATCTGAATTCTTCTAAAGTTATAGCTATATATATATATGATGTCTGTGTGTGCGCCTAAAGTTATTAATGAGAATTCATATCAAGATATATAAGGAAGCAAACATTAGTTTGTGTTTGGGTCCACAGCATTCAGATCAGAGATACAACAAAGGAAATACCAAATTAAATCTGTATTCATTCATATATAAATATTACACAAATTCACTATGGACTAATACCACTGGCAGAAGAGGTAGTTCCATGTGACATATTACTATATTATATTATAATATTAAATAGAAGCTTAGAAATGAGACCAGGGAGAAAGAAATTAAAAGGGCTGGTTCCGTGAGATATAATAATCTCTTCATGCCCAAGTTTGATCTTCAAATTATTAGCTTCTTTGGATAGAGAGCAATCTTCACCTGAGAAGGTGCACCGTGAAAGTGACCCCCCAAGGCTAAATTCTCTAGATTACACATAATTTGGTTATTTCTGTATTTTTCAAGTCCTATATTACAGAACAGTGGGGACAGATAAGGGAAATATACAGATCAATGAATATTACCTGCTGTTGCTTCCTGAGCGATTTTTGTTTTCTTTTTCAACAGCTCACCTTTAGCATTATAGTCAGAGAGGCTGAAGTAAGCTTATCATTTAATGTTTTCAAGTCTTTCTCCAATTCTTCTTTATCAGATAGAAGAGCCTGTACCTAAAACACATAACGAGAAAAAAGGTAAAAGTAGAACAAACCAAAGGTACCCGTTATTTCATTTTACATCAGGTAATAAAGCAAACATTAAGTTTCACTTAGTTATGGGCACAAATCATTATTACCAAAACAATTCAGCTCAAGCTATAATTGCCAAACCGGCATTCTTTTCTTTTTCTTTTGGTGGTGAACAAAGTCTAGTAAGATTCAGCATCAGTCAGCACACCAAGGACAAGACATGCCTCTAGGCTCAAAAGAGCACTTACGCGTAATAAGAAAGTCTCTTTTTCCCAATTAAACATTTATATATCAATGAGATTAAAAAAGAACAAAAGGAGTAATAAGACAAGACAAGTATGTCACGAAGAATTTTGCTATAAACATTAGTCTAGAGTTACAAGTTTTGAAGGGCTTACCTTTTTTTTCATGGACTTATATATTCATCACAGATTTTCCTAGGAACTTATTTGGTACCCGTTTTTTTAACTTTAGGATTTCTAAGTCTATTGTAAAACTCTTCAAACACCTACTTGTTTACTTTAAAGAAAGTAAAAAGGTATATACTATTCGATATAAGATTCCTAGTGTAGAATTCTCAAGAATGTCCTACATTCTACAACTGCACACTGCCTACAGATAAAGCTAATCAAGGGTATATACTATTTCCATGAACAAAAATTAAAACAGAAAAGAACATTTATATTAACTGGACATTACCAACACATTATTATTAATAGTTCATATCTAAACTTTCAATAACAATAAGAAGAAGAAATCATTTACAATGCGAAAGTTCTGAGCTTCAAATTCTACTTTGATCAAATGCATTTCATTCTAAAAGTACTAAAGTTCTCACCTGCCACAGAATGCAGCCCAATGAAGAGCAGTCCATCCATTTACAATGCGAAAGTTCACATTTACACCAGAAATCATTGTGGGTTGTAAGGCCCAATCATAGCCAAGAGCAGCTGCAAGATGAAGTACTCCTTGGCCACCCTCGTCCAATACATGGGATTTAAACAAGTACTTTTCATTCAATCCTTTTTACAAGATAATTAACAAAATAAACAACAAGAAGATTCTTTAAACAATTAGGTATTCAATTTACTAGGCAGAGTATATCTTTCTTTAGACAACTTAGCATATAAACAAGTCAACTGCAAACTAAAATGCAGTAAATGTAGTTTGATTTTCCCACCATAAAATGTGAGCATTCAAGTCATGACATTGATGAAAAAAGAAAACAAAGAAGGCATGTCCTTGTTGGATTTAAATTGGGAGCTAAGCTAGTTTTGAATTTCAAAAATGCATAATGATGAACATGCAGTAGTTATAATAATAAGCACCAAAGAATCATCTATCTATATCAGAAAACAAGTTCCACTCTTTTCCATCTCTCTCAGGAAATTCATCAACCACATGGCAAGCATAACAATACTACTAGAAAACAAGCAATTGAGAATGAACAGAAACACACTACAAGCAATGTTGAGTGGATCGAAGAAAAAGAGAATGCGGAAGTGAGAACGTACCGGCGCTGCTGGCGGAGGAGACACATTAATGGAAGAGGTGCTTGGCTCAATCTCATAAGCTATGGCATAGTGACCAGATTTGGAAACGCGTCGATAGAGGAGGCGCCTTCACTCGAGTGCAGAAGGTTGATGGAAGCGGGAGAAATGAGATGAATGCTGGTGACCATGGCGGCGACAAGCTTTAGGGTTTCAGATCAACTCACTCTCATTCCCCTTTCCCTCTTCCTCCGATGTGCGATCTCAAATTATACCTAAAAGGAAAAAGAAAATCAACCAAGAGAATTATACTTAGAGAGCTATAGAGACGAAAGCTTCACAAAACTCAGATTCAACCAAGCAGGACCATCATTGAAGGGGAAAAGAAAATAAAGACTCTGTAAAAGCTTAACCAAATTAGAATTAAGAAAATTCAGGATCAACTAAGATGCACAACACCAGATAGCAGAAGCTCCATCGAAGACAGCAATGATGGCGTTGCTTGTGGTGACGAGGAGATGAGGGCGGCGCAACAAACCCTCAAATCGAAGCTAGAAAACCTAATCAAAGAAGAGCGCTCCTTCGAAGGCAGCAACAACCGCATTGTATACGGCGGCAAGAGATGAACGCCGATAACGAGGGAGATCAAAAAATTAGGGTTCGTCATATTCAGATCCCTCTCGCTAACTCTCTCACATTCAACAAGACTGAATAGTGATTATTCTCATATGCAAATACACCACCTCAGCTTTAAATGTGTTTCCTTTTTTTAATGATAATGGCATTTTAACCTGCCACAATCAGTGAAAATCGCCGCGAAGAACATGATCATTATGGCAGACGATAAAACCGCCGAAATTAGCAACAATTGTGGCGGTTATATAAACTTGCCATAATATTAGTGCCATTTTAATCAGATTTTTTTGTAGTGTAATTACATGTCCCAGTATTATTAGTTGAAATAGGTTGATTTATCATTGTTAAATTTAACTTTTTGTTTAATCTAAATTTTGACAATCCAACTAATTAACTATAAAGTATAATTCATTTTGTAATTTATAAAAATCATTAAAAAAATCTTATTTTGTAATTTATTTTTTCTCAAACCACATATTTATTAATCATTTCTAACAAAAAAAAATCTCAAATATATATATATATATATATATATAAAGATAATTCAAAAGATATTAAAAATTTTCAAAACACTATATTTTGATAATTCTCTCTTGCTTCCTTCATATTTTTCAAAAAATTTTCTTTATATATAGTATATTTGGTAGTTACTAAAAATCCTCCATCACAATAAAATTTATTTTTAACTACAATTTAATTAGAACCATGCATGTTAAATAAATTTACTGAATAAATAAACTGAGATATATACAAGTACGTAAAATTATAGAAAATTTTGAGATAATAACATATTTTATAAAATAAACCTCTTTAATTTTCATACAATTGAATTTAAATTTCAAATTGGGTACAGATTGCATAGTTTTTTTTCTTTTATTTTTTTCCTCTTGTTATCAGCAACAACCCCGAGTTTAACTGCTTTTATCTCAAATTGTCTGTTTTTGTGCGAAAAAGTTGTATGAAGAATGAATTTTTTTTTGAAAAATAAGAAGGAAGCAAGAGAGAACTATCAAGATATAGTATTTTGAGAATTTTTAATGTCACTTGAATTTTTTTATTTTTTTGTCTTTTGAGATTTTTTTGGTTGAAAATGATTAATAAATACGTGGTTTGAAAAAAATAAACTACAAAATGAGATTTTTTTAAAATAATTTTTATAAATTACAAAAAGAATTATACCATAGTAAGTTAGTTGGATTATGAAAACTTAGATTAAATAAAAGGTTAAATCTAACTATGATAAGCTAACTTATTTCAACTAAGAATACTGTGACATGTAACAAGGGACAACTTACCCTTTAAAATTGAGAGGGTTTGGTGGAATTTACCTAAAAAATATAATTATAAAAATTTGATAGTGATAATAAAAGAAAAATAAAATATAAATTATATCTCTGTTCAATGTCTTTGTATCCTTCCTGTCACAAAAGATAAATAATACACTAATTCAATATCCCAATATACAATATTTATATCCATGTCGCACCTACCAAACATGATTTTGCGTCTCTGTGTCCATATATCAGTGTCTTGTCCTTATAAACAAACACAATCTTACTTATCTTCGTTACCTGTAAACAATTTGATTGTGAAATAAGATATGACATAGAATTTAAACACGTAAGACGGGTGCACCCGTGATACGTAAAAAATTACATGCTAAACGTATCTCGTAAACAAGATACATGTAAAAAGAAATCGGGCACAGTAATGTGATATGACCACAATTAAATCGTTTACACTGTAAACAAGATAAAGTACAACAAATTCAAATTAACTATATAAGGAGTTGCAAGTGTTAGCATTTCTCACACAATATATCAATCCTTCTTCTCCATTTTTTCAACAAGTTTAGTATATCTAATGGTAAATACATTTTTATGAGTGTATATCCTAATTGACACATAATAAGCAGTGATGATGGGGTTATATTTGAGTATGATAATCATATCTTTTTACGCCCAGTCATCTATCTGAGTTAAAGAGTCTAATCTTGACAAGCATGGATGCTAATGGGACAAAGAAATTTGAAAGAGTTGGGTATAGGTTGTTAACATTGATAAATAGAGTTTTTTGTTTTCATATTTTTTGACTCGATGGTGATGAGCATGCGTGCCTTATATTTGATGTCTACGGGAGAATCATGACCCAACAAGGGATGGAATTTTCTACAGAAGTTGGTGATGTCGGTGGTAGTGGTATTAGACATTCAAATTTTGTCCAAGATGACCCACTTCTTGCATCACTCTCTCTGCACTGTGTTAGTCTAGTGGATAATATGGACGTGGATATTGATGAGCCGAATGAAGAATACATCGCGGACAGTAATGAAAGTAGTTCTACTGAGGATGAGGAGCAGTTCGTACTTGAGACTCCGGTAGGTAGATCAGTTTAATATCTTTTGCCTATCTCATAACTAGTTCCGAAGTTGTCAACTGTAGCTAGACACTATCGCACGTTGAATCTCGATGCGATGCATGAGGAAACTATATTTCCATTATGGAAAGAGATGATTACAACACAGTCGACAACGCATTGGTCATAGATTTAAGAGTAGGGAGACTGTCACGCTAAGTTTAAAGAACTATATCATTAGAAGGAGTACCGAGTATAGGGTTCAGAGTATGATCAAGTAAAGTATCATGTGTACTGTAGACAATCTGCAAATGAATGTCCTTGAAGTCTCTGGATTACACTCCGATAGAATCTTGGATATTGATAAGCTACATTTTGATGTCTCAAATAAGTTTATTGTTGTTTATCATGATGATTGACAAATAACATATAACAATCTCATTTTAATCCCATAGGGAGGTGCGTAAGTTTGGTGGACCACACATTTGTCAACCTCCTACCATGTCTGAGGACCAACGGCAGTTGGATAGCAACCTCAAAGGATCATTCTGATCTATCCAAGCTCACAGGTTGGCCCGTTTAAGCTCGCATTATTCACGGACCATAATTTTTCATTTCGGGCTATTTATGGCTAGCTCGATGGGTAAAATAGGTTGGGCTGTTTACTCTTTTATTTTAATTTTTAAAAGATATTTTGGTTGTAACACCCTACTACACAGAGCTTTACGCTTAAGCTGTAAAACAGAGGTGGTGTGGTATTACGACCTCTACAATAAAATATATACATATAATAGCAGAAAGAATATAATAAACTAGGAGCCTTGAAAAACAGGTGAAACAAAAATTGCAGAAATAAAAGCGCAACGCTCAGAAATGAGATTACTTGTGTGCGAAGAAAACTAAGGTTCGTAAGTATTAATAAACAGAAAGTGGGAATAGAGGGCCAAAACTACAAGATAACAAGCTCCTAACTCAGCCTGCGAAGCTAAGGCTGGCCGGAGAATATTTATATATATATATACCTCTAAGAGGAGCAAAATAAACAAGTTAGTCAGAGAGAAAGTTAAGTACATATATACATAACTATACATTAAAATGAAACCCAGAAACCACTCTGCTTCAGAAGTCCAGACGCCTAGCGAGGTGCCTCTCGACCTACATATGAAAAACAACAACACAGTATGGGATGAGAACCGGAGGTTCTCAGCATAGTAAACATGCCATGCATATAAGATATAAGGTCTTGGAAATGCCAGAGGCAATCCTAGAACTCTGATACTTAGATTACAAAGATTAAAGTACTAAACAGAAACCATGAAAAGGGTAGTTATCTAGGGAAATCTAAACTCAGCTTAAACTTAATCTTAACACTAAACATGTCCCCCTTTCCTCCGTTCCTCTATCTCCGGTGAGTTCGCAAAGACAGACAAACAGACAATTTGCAAGCACAAGTAGGAGACAAGTAGTGCAAGTAGCAAATATAGCAGTTAACATAATATATTCAGTTAGGCATTCCCAAGTAATGCATAGCAAACAAACAAACAAAATGCACATGATGTATGTCTGTCCTATGGCTTATGAGGCTCATCTGTCAGTTATCAAGCCAACCCAACAAGTTCGAAACCCTTGGACTATCCCCCGTCGCGCATTCCCATGAGTCTATGCATAGCTTTTTCTCATTTCATTCATAATTCATACATTCATATATAACTTTACTCAATGGGGGTTACCATTCCCAGGAATTTAAACGTGCCCGGTCACCCTTACGACGTAGGGTCAACAGAGTATCGAGTCTCAACCTGGAACACGTGGTGGCAAGCCATGGTACTTTACCCAAGAAAACTCATATCTCAGATAATCATTTCACATTCATTTATTAACATCTCATAATCATTCATTATGGCTGTAAAATCACTTTATACACCATATGTTTGCAAGTGGGGCGAAACCACAATCCTTGCGTCTACCCGGGGAGCCTCTATACTAACCAACCTGGAGCAAGTGAGGCGAAACCTCAACCCTTGCGTCTACCCAGGAGGTACGTTCTCATATGCCCAGGAGGAACAAAGGAGGGGATCCTAACATCCCACCATCTCGTTGGGGGCAATTTTACAATACCAGGAGGAACATGGAAGGGGATCCTCACCTTCCACCATCTCCTGGGGTCGCACTTTCGAGAAAGAGTACTCAGATGCAACATTCATTCTTTTCTTTAGCCAGATTCATAATTTATATATATATATATACATACATACATATATTTATGCCACCTATATTCTCATACCTAAAACATCATTTTTCCAACCTTACTTCATCCCCAAGTTACCACCTATTCCTAGCTTCATCTCATTACTAGGCTTACTAACAAAATCTAGGACCAAAGGAATAAAAATAGAGGTTTAGAAGTTTGAAATTAGGTTTAAAATTCAAAAACCCTAATTTGCTTAAAATAGGGGCCACGCGGACGCGTGGGCATGAAAATCCTTACTCGCGTACGCGAGCCGGAGGCTGGCGTACGCGTGAATCCCAACCTGAAAGGGTTGGTTGCATTGTGAGCAACTGGACGAGTACGCAAATCCCAGGTCACACATACGCGTGGGCCATGCGTATGCGTAGAAGTACGTTTTTTCAAAAATTTTGCTAAAACTGAAAAAAGCTGCAGAATTTCATATAAAACAAATTTGAAATCATTTTGGAGTCTGGAAGCCAAGTTATGCTTCACCCAAGTTCGACCAAAAATCAGTTTTACTCAAAAGCTTCCAACCTCAATTTTCATTAAACCAAACACAAGTCATACTTCCAGTACATACATTCAATATAGCCACATACCATTTGCTTTACCAAAGTCATCCATAACCTGCTTCAATCAATTATACATCAATATGTACATAATCTCATACCTAAATTTCATAACTTTAGTCACAACATTCACAACACACCACCACAACTCATATTCATTTCTTTTCCCAATTTACAAGCATCAATAATTCATCATTCAGCAATCCAACATTCAAACTCCAATATCAACAAATAAGCCAAAACTCAAACATTTATCATTAAGCACTAATCAATTTGCATGCTCATGCATTCATTCCTATCTTAAAGTCAACTAGCCTAAGTCTTCACAGAATATTATATATTACATACGTGAAAGCTAAACCATACCTTGGCCGATTTCTACGTATTCCCCAAGGCACCCACTTAATCGGAGAGCAATCCCTCAACACCAAAATTCAGCAACTAGATCTCACTCCAAGCTTCCAATTAAGCTTCCAACATGTCCAATGGCCTCATATGACATATATACATACACCTAACATATTTATCACAACATATCCCCAAAATTCAATACTCAAAATACTAAATTGAGGAATTAGCTAGGGTTCTAGAATTCTCACCTTACACAAGCACCAACGAAGCAAGATTGTTATGGGCTTTGTAGAGCTCGTCATTGCAAACACGTTGCTGCAAACGATGCGGCGATCGGAGTTCGGAGCGAGAAATTACAAGGATTTGAAGATTGAGTGAGGGTTTGGCTTTTGAAGGGTGTTCTTCCCCTTTCTTCTGGCTTCTAGCGCGTCTTGCATGCAGAAATTGGAAGGAAGGAGCTGATGCTCATTTATTTAATGGGTCGATTGGGCCCACAGGCCCGGTTTGGCCTGGTTCGACCAGTTCGGTTCGTTCGGTTCAATCTTGGGCCGAATTCTTTGAAATTAGTGTCAAAATTCTCGTTTTAATTAGCTCTATCCTATTTTACCATAAAATTTATATTTCTAATTTCTTTTATTAAAAAATTAATTTATTGATCAATTATTCGCTAATTTTGCACGGTTTACATTGGTATATGAATTTTTACGTTTTCTATTCTGAAAAAAGATTGCTTGGCATGTTAATGTAGAGTCAGCTGATGCATGATATAAAAGGCCTTGGATGTTCAAGTTAAGTTGTTAATTATTGAATTAGATTTGTAGATGGGTAATTTGATGACCATTGTTTATCATCACAGAGGCAGCTTTGTTACAAAGAATGATGGCAGTGTAGTTTAGGAAGGAGACAATACAAATGAATTAACTGGACTAGATGAAGATAGATTGGATTTATTTTCACTAAAGGATTACTACAAGGAGCTTGGTTATATTGACATTGTTGAATGTTGGTGGCTTATTCCTGGTAGACCTTTAAAGAGTGGACTGAGAGCATTTTCACATGACAAGAAATTGTTAGGGATGTGCTATCTTGCAAGAATGAACCAAGGAAGAGTCCACTTATATTTTGAGCATGGAATTTCCCAACCTCATGATGATGAAGTACCTGAGTAAATAGAGCTTACTTTCATTGCTCCTGAAGAAGACAAGGATGCACTTATCACCACACCAAATCCAATAAGAAGCCCAAATGATGTCTCAGCTACGAAGCCCAATGAAGAATCAGCAGCCCAAACCCAACTTGAAGCACTAGCCCAGGCCCAACCCAAATTATCAACCCAGGCTTAACTTATCTAAACCCAAGCCCACCTCAACCAAATCCACCACCACTAACATGAAACCCAAATCCAAACCCAAACTCACTACATCCAAGATTGCCAAGGCCAACAACACATCATTTAAATCTGCAACCAAACCCAAACCCAAGAACAAACCCTCATCATCTAAAGTCACAACCACTAAGCCTACAAACAATCCCCAACCCAAACCCACTTCAGTTAATTCTGCCAAGACCAAAGCTATTACCAGATTATCTGCTAGATCAGCAAGTAAAATAATAGAAAGTCAAGATGGTGGAGACTAAACCAACAGTAGTAGTGACTCATATGATTCTGTAGAAGACAACCTATATAAGCTTGACCCATTTAAAGGCTCAAGTGACTCTAATATTGATGGTGGAATTTCTGAAGCAAAGAAGAGGAATTTGAAGTTTAAGCATGCACCGGGGTCTGTCTGGAAAAAGGGGAAAGAGAAAGTGTTAGTGGAAGATGATGGAATTATAGTAGAGAATTCTGATGAGGAGGTGGACTGGTTACAAGTGTTAGGGAACAACGATGGTTCACATTATGATGCATATGATCCAATGCATGATGACTCTGATGGAAAAGACTCTTAGCAATCAGAAGAGTTAAATCCCCCCCCCCTCAGATTTTGAAGATGAACTAAGTGACGAAATAAGTGATGACATCTTTCCAATATTCTCACAAGGTGCTCGGTTTGGATAGCTGATGCTCCAAGTTGGAATGAAAATAAAATTCAGAAGAAATGAAAGCTACATGATGAGGGCAGTTTACAAGTGGAAGAATGAAGAAGTTAAATGTCCATGAGTTGCATATGCATCTAAGGACCATGAGGAGACATGCTGGCAGTTAAAGACATCCAACAATGAACATGTTTTAGGATGAACAAAAACAGGGCAGCAAATAAGAAGTGGCTTGCTCAGAACTTAGTTAAGAAGTTGAGGAAATACCTTAACTTGAAGCATTGTGTGGCAACGGCTTATTTCAAGAGGAGATGTGACCTGAATTTGAACAAGTCCTCCTTGATTAGAGCTTTAACAGATGCAAGGAATGCGGTGCATGGTGATGTAGCCGCACAGTATGGTTGACTTAGAGACTATGGTGAGACATTGCTTAAGAGCATCTATGGTCAACAGTCAAAATTGGAGTGATTCCACAGGTTAAAGGCGACCCAATATTTCCAAGAATGTATATTTGTCTAGATGGTTGCAAAAAGGGGTTCAAGGATGGATGTCGACTATTGATTGGTTTAGATGGAGCTTTCTTAAAGACGCAGTTCGAGGGACAAATACTTTTAGCTGTGGGGCAAGATGCCAGCACTCATATATATCCGATTGCTTGGGCGATTGTAGATATCGAGAATAAGGAGAACTGGAGGTGGTTTCTGGAATTGCTTCTTGAAGACCTTGGTGACTATGAACAAGATAAACGGAGCTTTATATCGGACATGCAAAAGGTACGTAACTTGAGCTTCATAATAATAATAATTTCTTCAATGATACACTGGTAGAATACTTAAGGAGTAAATTATACAACTTATTTACAAATTCAATTGTTTCAATTATAACTAGTAGAGTACTTAAGGAGTAAATTATACAACAAGTAAATTATACAACTTGTTTACAAATTCAACTTGTTTCAATTATACACTGGTAGAGTATCTAAGGAGTAAATTATACAACTTGTTTACAAATTGTTATACAACTTGTTTACTAATTACACATTGTTATAGACCTGGAATACAAAGAACATGATATTTTTTTTTGTGGGGTTCAATAATAGTTCATTAAAATTATTTTAAGGATCAGTTTGAGTTCATGAATTGTATTTCGGGGGCCAATATGAGGCACAATATTGAAATTATTCTTACTGTTTGGTTTAGGGGTTGATACCAGCTATCAAGGAATTGCTGCCTACGGTTCACCACAGGTTTTGCGTATGGCATTTATGGAAGAATTTCAATAAACAATGAAAGGAGTTGGAGTTGAGAGGCATGTTGTGGGACTGTGCTAGGGAAATTACCCGCCACGGGTTTGAACAGAAGATGCTTAGGCGAGGAGAAATGAAGAAACATGGGCATACTTGGACAAGTGGCCTAAAGAGTCATGGACAAGAGCATTTTTCAGTCATGAACCAAAGATAGACAAAATTTGTAACAATGGCTGTGAGGTATTTAACTCAAGAATTAAGGAATTCAGAGCGAAGCCAATTATAACACTACTAGAGGAGGTTCGGATGTTTGCAATGAGGTCAATTGCCAAAAACAAAGTGAAATTATCTCACCATATTGGCAAGCTGCCCCCAATCCAACAAAACCGGCTGCAGAAGATCAGGAAAGACTCACAAAAATGGCACCTATATGGTGTGGAGATGATGCCTATCAAAGGTTTGAAATTCACGGATGGCCTACTAACATGGCGGTTGATTTAAGCAAAAGCATCTGCACTTGTAGATTCTGGTAGATAACAAGTCCAACATGATTTCTTAGTTAACATTTTTAACTTGTGCATTTAAGAGTTTTAGATTATGACTAATTAAAATTTGAATCTGTAGGCATGCCGTGTGTCCATGCATGTGCAACAATTTCAAGGATAAACAAAAACCCTAAGGACTTTTGTCATCATTGGTTACTACAACACAACTGACATTTTGTGGCGGTTCTGGGGCCATATTGCAGCGATTAAACCAAACGCTGGAAGATAGGTCGAGGGTAAACAGTTAGCGTCGATTTTAGCTAACCGCTGGAATAATCGCCGCATAATAAAAATGGTTTCGCGGTAGTTACAAACCGCCGCTAAATGCCGGGAAACGTACAATATGCTTATTTTGCGGTGGTTAGAAACAGCTGCCAAATTCAGGATTTTCATTAAAATCCTAGGTTTTTTAATTATTTTGCCTCTTTTAAAATAGTATGTTTATGCAACTTTAATTTATTAGTTACCGATTAATTTAAAGAACTTCCAACCAAATAAAACAACTAAATAACATAACAAACCAAATTATATATGTGCAAACATAACTTATATAATGAGATTATCATAAGTGCATGATTCAATATAAAGTAAAATTTCATAATTTGAAGAAAATAAACAAAAAGCACTAAACCAACTTAAATTTAATAGTGTCTAATAACGTTGATTGGAAGTCAAAATTTTTGTTGTGGGTCATGGTTGCCAGATGAAGATGGCCCTGTGCGTGACGAGGTCGGCGTACTGCCCAAATAATCCAGCGCTGCAGCAACGTCAGCTGGCAAATTACCTCCTTGCTGTTGGATTATATAACCTAAAACCTTCTCTATCGAATGTCTCTTTGCCTGCTCTTCTTCTATCTTAGCAGTTAATTCTGCAATCCTCCTCTCATACTCTTCATTTGGCTCACCAAAACCTGACAGTTGTCCAACAGCGTTACCAAATACTTGGATGGAGTTTTCTGGTTGGTTTGATGGTGGGAGCTGCAGAGTGGTTCTGTGTTGAGAAGGATTTGAATGAGAGATGAGATTGTGGCTTAGGTTGTGTATATGTGAATATTGGAGCTTGATTGGTGATTTTGGAAAGCTTGAAAGAGGGTTTTGTGTGATAAAAATCTGTTCTTGGAGGTGTTGATACCTTGAGAGCTTGTGGACAAGTAGTTTGGAAGTGCTCCGGTTGAGCTTGGGAAATCGGCTAAGGTATGGTTTCGGTTTCCCGTATCTAATATGTAATGTGGTAGGAAATACTTAGGCTAGAGGCCCTAAGATAGACATTGGATTGTTGATGTTGTTGAATGGTTGAGATATATGATGTGTTCATATATGTGATTATGAATATTGATGCCTTGATTGTGTGATATATGAGAAATGCATGTTGTGATATATGCTTGATGAATGATTAAGGTTGAATTGGTGGGTGGTACCATGTTGATGGTGAGTATGATGTTGATTATGTATAGTGATTGTTGATTGGAAATGGTATTATTGGAAATTGGGATGAGGAAGGATGTATGACATGATATTGTGTTTGTCCTTTAGCCGTTTGATTGAGAAGTGTTAAAATGGTTGGATGTGGTTTTGGAAATTTTGGTAAAATATCAATATGTGAGTTGAGGATGGCTTGTTGTTGATTTTGGTACATTTTGAATTATTTCAAAGAGAAGGGTTGAAATTGGCATGTTTTGATTGATTTTGAAAAGAGTTGAAAGTGGCTTGTTTTGAAAATGGCACTTTGTGGTTTTGTATGAAAACATGGTTTTTGGGCATACTTTGATGGGACATAACTTGGACTACGGATCTCTGATTTGTGCCAAATCTGTTTAGAAATGAAATTGGATCCGGGATGTCCATGCCGTTTGAAGAACGGGTGAAAAACGATTTAAAATGAGTAAGTTATGTCCGTCGGAAGATTGGGGGTTGAATCTGTGAATTCTGCAGTTTTTAACTTAGAAAATTTTTAGCAGAATGACCCCCCGCGCGTAGGCGCACTTGGCGCGTACGCGCCGTTCTTCCAGGAAGCGCCATCCACGCATGCGCGTGATGTGCGTGGGCGCGCCGAATGTGCTGCACCCAATGCCCAGCCATTTTCCAGAGAGTTGTGCCAGAGTTGTGCCAGTTTTGTGCCTGGGGCGCAAGAGTACCCACGCGTACGCGTGGCTGACGCGTGCGCGTCGTTTTGCTAATTTTCAATCCATGCGTTCGCGCGTATGACGCTTGCGTGTCGATGAAGTTTTAAGGCCATCCACGCGTGCGCGTGGAGTGCGCGTACGCGTGGACCTGTTTTCATCCCAAAGTTGATTTTTGAGTTTTAAAAGCCAAATTTCATACTTCTAAGCCTCCGATCTCACCACGTATGTCTTAAATCATTATGATATGCCTAGCATGAGAAAAAGGGCTAGTGAATGTGGTAACTTGCGAGTGAAGCAAGGGGAAAAATGAATGATCATTGAGGATCAAAGATGATTATGTGAGATGCGGAGGATGGCGGTGGAAGTGCTTGTTGTGCCATGGGCCGAAGGGCCGTAATTGTTAATGAATTGGCTGGTTATGGATTTAACCGTGAGCCGGATGGCTAGATTATTACCGTGTTACGGCGGAGCCATGATTATGGCTAAGTATAAATGCATATATGCTGTTGAATGAATTGTGAATGTTTGCACTTCCACCATCGGAGATGAGGGTTTCCCTGGGTAGTAGCAGTGGCTAGCCACCACGTGCTCCAGGTTGAGACTCGAAGCTCTGTTAACCCAATGTCGTAAGTGTGGCCGGGCACTGTGAAAGGCCCGGATGAGCTCGCCCCCGTAAATATTCACCAGTGATGGTGATGGATAAATATTCACCAGTGAGGGTGATGGATATGGATCATGATTATGATCATGTTTATGACGAGTATAACTCGAGTTGGGGATGCGCGACAGAGGGTCAGTCCAATGGTTAGCTACCAGGACTTGTCGGGTTGGCTCTATAACCGACAGATGATATCATCAGCTACTAGGGACAGGCATGCATCATAAGCATACTACATGAATTGTTTGAGATTGCCTATTTGACTGCATATTACTTGCTATTTGTCTAAATGTCTTAATTGTTCTTATTTGTAAATCTCTTGTCTGATATAACTGTGTTTGCTATATTATACTCCTGCTGGTGGTTGGGAGGTCTGAAGGAATTGGAAAGGGAAGTATTAGTTAGAATGAAGAATCTTTAGTCAGTTGCCACTTACGGTTTAGCTTGTTTATAAGCTTTGATATTATCTGGAGGAAGTTCTAGGATTGCCTTCGGCTTTCCTCTATTATTATGTATTATATATGTGGAAGCTGTTACCGTGCTGGGGACCTCTGGTTCTCACCCATGCGGATTTTGTGGTTTTCAGATGCAGGACGCGAGGCTTCTCGTTGAGGCATGCTGGAGACTTCTGGATTAGCGAAGATCCTTTGTTCTCGGGACTCTGTTTTGGGATATATATTTTGTTTAGATACTTTTATCTCCACTAAATAATACAAACTGTGATGACTCCTTCTAGAGGGGGATTTTGGAGATTAGATTTCTGTATTTGTGTCCCTTTGGGTTTCCTTTGGGGTTTCCCTTATTTTATTATATGTATATATTGCTATGCTCGAACCGGTTATCTTCGCCGCCGGATTTTGAGTCTTGATATTCCTGTTTTTGATACTCTTTATATATACGATCTTGCGTTAGCTTATCCTTTGCTCGTTGTGTTAGTGATCGGAGTGTTGCGCTTTCGAGTTGCGGTTTTTGTCTACCCCTTTTTCTACAAGGCTCCTAGTTATAATCAATCATTCATACTACTATACGTACTAAATTTTTGTTTTAGAGGTCGTAATACCTTGCCATCTCTGAATTATGACTTAAGCATAAGTCTCTGTATGGTAGGGTGTTACAAAATGCTCTATAAAGATGTTACTTCAAAGTAAGAAAACCTGATAACAACTATTAACCTGCAAGATTACACATTATCATTAGCATATTATTTCTCAAGCATTACAGACTTATCTAATGCTGAATCTGTTGTGCCCTTCTCCAAAGAGTATTTATAATTAACTTTAATATATTTTTTTTATTTTATATCCTTACCTTTAAGGTTAATTTTTTAATTCAATTATATGCACCTCCAATGTACCTCGGTGCTGCATTCTTTTGTTGTGGTTTATGAGTTAATTCTTTAAAAGAATTTTTTTTAGTCCCACACCCTGAAGTTTTTTGTTTTGTTATCAGGTACTTGAAGGCCTCATTTTCCACACCAAACACTTCATAACAAGACACATATTTATATCTATAAGGTGTTGACCACAATAGGTTGAATAGATCTTCGACCAGGTTAACCTAAATTTTATCTCATCCTCATATATATTTTTGACAGTCCATTTTATAGTTGTTTCCTTTTTGTATTTGATCTTTTTATATATTTTGTTAATTTATTAATTCATAAAACGTTAATCAATTTTTAAATACCAACACAAAACGTATACATACGTAGATAGTTTCTAAAAACGCATTTAAATTACAGACCACATATGCACATAAAATCATACTTAATAAAAAAATGAATTTATATAATTTAAAATTTTTTTAACCACTTGTACCCAAGACTTAACAATTTATGAAAATTTTATGAATTTATTAATATTATAATAAATCGGTATTGTATATGTCTTATAATTAAATATACATATTAAAATGCCTTCATGTATCGTTTATTTTATACTTTTTTCCAATAACATTCAAACCAAATTAAATATTGCGTACCAAAAGTTAGAAAAAAAAAGGCCTAAGTATAAAAAAAATTATAAAACAACTTATATATAAGTATAAAAAAATATACACATTCTGATATAACTTATAAAAAATACACCTTAAAAGTATAATTCCAATAAAAATTTTATAATATACTATAAATACAACGCATCAGTTAAATTTAAAAAAACAAATATCAGAGGCCAAAGTTTAATAACGAGTAAAATTTATAAAATTATCTGAATTATAAGAATATCTCACTTAACAATCTCAGATTCATTAACTAAACCAATAGCTACTTATCCGGACAATTGAGCTTTTTCAATTCATGTAATCTTTCTTTGAAATTAAAGATGCATAATTTATTTCTTCTCTAAACAATTTTTTGGCAAAAGTTAATCCCAAAAAGAATTGGGAGTACACTAAAAATAAACGAACCTTAATCAATACCAAGAATTTCCCACCAATTTATAGAAGAAAAAGTGGGTAAGATGGTTAAATCAAAACTAACAACAAGAGACACCTTCAAACTTACCAGAATCAAGCATTAATTAGGATTTTATAATATTTCAACTTATATAATACCTTCAGGAACCAATTTCAGAACACAACCTGAGCTCATAATTTTTAAAATTCACTAGAAAATAAACATGCAACTGAAGAAGAAGTGGCTTGATGAGTCCATATTTTACGATATTCTTTTGTTTGATTTGAGTGGATTTCATCACATAAACCCACATTTATTCATCTAAATAGCATGCTTTTGAGATTTCTTCCTAAATTGTGCTTGAGAGTGAAGACATGCTCTTTTGTGCTTAATTTAGTCAATTTTAATTCACTTTAATCCCATGTGGTGCCTTGATATATTTTTTAAGTGATTTTATATTTCCAAGGCAATTTTATATTTCCAAGGCAAGTATGGGTTGAAGAAGTGAAGAAAGAGCATCCAAAAGGGGAGAAATCATGAAGAAAATGAGATTTGGAAAGCTGCCAGCCCTGACCTCTCTATACTAAATTGGTCATAGCTTGAGCTACAGAGGTCCAAATGAGGCGGTTCCAGCGGCATTGGAAAGCTAACGTCTGGGGCTTCAAAATGATATACAATTTGCTATAGTGGACGTAAGTCTATGTATGCATACGCACAAGTCAGAATTCAGCATGTGTGCGGAGTCCGCACAGGTCCCTGCACGTGAGCTCATTAATGCAAATCGCTGGGGGCGAATTCTGGGCCTCCAAAACCTAATCCAACTCATTTTCTGAAGCTATTTAAGGCCGAAGTGAAGAGGAATGAAGGGGGGCAATTATATTTAGTTTTTATTATGTTTTCTCTTAGTTTCTAAAGAGAGAAGCTCCCCCCTCTCTCTAGAATTAGGTTAGGTTTAGTTTAATTTCCTTTAATTTCTGTCTTTAATTATTGTTTTAATGTAGTTTCATTTATGTTTCTTTACTTTATTGTCTTACTTCTCTTAGTTCTTCTTCTTAATTTCTCTTTTATGTCATTTTCTATTTTATGAACACTTTTGTTATTTTTATTATAATTAATGCAAATTTATGTTTTAGGTTCATTTATGGCTTTCTTTAGTTGTTGTTGTTATTTTCTTCCTTTGGTAGCTTTAGAATTTATTTTAATATATTTTAATATTATTTTATTTTCATGCACACCAAGTGTTTGATAAAATGCTTGGCTTAGTTTTTACATAGTTTTTATTCCCTCTTGGCTTGAATTTGTTGGCTTTGGTGATCCTTGAGTCATTGATGTCCATTCCGCTTTGTGTGAGAATAGCTAATTGATTTGGTTTCCATTAACGCTAGTCTTTCACTAAGTAATTAGTGAGTTGACTAGGACTTATGGATTGAGATCAATTACACTTTTGCTAATTCTCAAGGAGGATTGACTAGTTTAAATTGATTCCACACAATTGCCATGTTTGTGGTCAATGACTAGTATAGATAGCCTTAACTCTCAATTACTTGCCAAGAGGTTTCTTGCACTTTAATTTTCCTTGCTTTGCATTTAATTGCTTTGACTTTTACTTGCTTTCATTTAATTGCTTTTGACTTCTATTGCTTTGATGTTTAATTTCTTGCATGTTTAGTTTTCACACTCTTGGTTGAGAAATTGGATGTTTGGGTGGAACTGAGTTGTGGATGTCCATTCTGCATTGTGTGGGAATAATTAATTGATTTGGTTTCCATTGACGGTAGTCTTTCACTAAGCAATTAGTGAGTAGACTAGGACTTATGGATTGAAATCAATTATGGCTTTTTGACTAATTCTCAAGGAGGATTGATTGATTTGGATTGATCCCACACAATTGCCATGTTTGTGGTCCACAACTAGGATAGGAATCCTAAACTCCCCAATTCTTACCAAGAGTCCTTTAATTGCTTTCCTTTAATTTCTTGCATGATCATTTACTTCCTTGCTATTTACATTTCTTGCCTTTCTTGCTTTCCATTTACTTTCTTGCTATTTACATTTCTTGCTTGCTCTTGCTTTCATTCCCAATCCCCATGTTTCCATGCTCTTGCTCTCTCATAGCCAATAACATTACATTTCATTGCAACTCCTAGGGAAGACGACCCGAGAGCTAAATACTCTCGGTTTATATTTTATATTGAATTTATTATTTGATCTTGAGAATTCATTGTTGGTTTGGACTATGCTACCAACGAATTGATTCTAGTTTTGATTGATTCCGAACCATGCAAGAATTCTCTTGTCAAATTTGGCGCCGTTGCCAGGGAGTTGCAATGGTGTATGTTTTTTGCTATTGTAAATATGTTAATATGTAAACTAGCTTGCTTGTTGGTTGTCTTGTTTATGGTTAGGATTGGGATCCCGGAGGACATTGGACATTCTGGCATTGGTGGGAAAGTAAAGCACAAGCCACCATAGCAAGGGCTCTCCCAATTATCTAACTTAAAGACATTAAATAAAAGTGTTTGGTAACATTGTTCTAACTCTTCTCTTTTTGTATATATTTTGACTTATTTGCTTTTTATTATGCTTGGTTAGCTTAGAATTAGTTTAATTTTGAGTGTAGATATGTTAATTTTGGTTTGGATCATGATATTATGGGTTCTTGCATATTTTAGTGTTTGATTTGATTGAACTAAGGCTTGGTACCTTGGATTTTGAAAGAAAATTTTTTTTGCAAAACAGGGCACCTGTGTGTACGCACGTACCTGTGCGTGCGCACAGAACTTCTATTTTCTGTGACCTGTGCGTGCGCACCAACTTGTATGCACGCACACGTATCATTTTGTCCTCTGTTCGCAGCGCCAGCACGCCTTGTGCGTGCGCTCAGCTGCTTTCTGCGACCTGTGCGTACGCACCTAATCGTGCGTACGCACACATACCCTTTTTCGTGCTTTTTGTGCGGCCGCACAGACGTGTGCATTGTGCACGAAATTGTGATCCCTGGTGATGGCTCCAAAAACTTGGTGCTCTAATCTTAATTCATTATTTGTCACAACTTCGATACAACTAACCAGCAAGTGCACTGGGTCGTCCAAGTAATAAAACCTTACGTGAGTAAGGGTCGATCCCACGGAGATTGTTGGTATGAAGCAAGCTATGGTCATCTTGTAAATCTCAGTCAGGCGGGTATCAAATGGTTATGGAGTTTTCGAATAATAATAATAAATAAACAGAAAATAAAGATAGAAATACTTATGTAAATCATTAGTGAGAATTTCAGATAAGCATATAGAGATGCTTTCGTTCCTCTGAACCTCTGCTTTCCTGCTGTCTTCATCCAATCATTCCTACTCCTTTTCATGGCAAGCTTTATATAGGGCATCACCGTTGTCAATGGCTACATCCCATCCTCTGTGAAAAAGGTCCAAATGCTCTGTCACGGCACGGCTAATCATCTAGAGGTTCTCGATCATACTGGAATAGGATTCACCCTCCTTTTGCGTCTGTCACTACGCCCAGCACTCGCGAGTTTGAAGTTCGTCACAGTCATCCCTTCTCAGATCCTACTCGGAATACCACAGACAAGGTTTAGACTTTTTGGATCTCAGGAATGGCCATCCATGGGTTCTAACTTATACCACGAAGACACTAATAACTCAGACTCGGTCCCCTGTATTAGATATCCAAGAGATATCCATTCAATCTAAGGTAGAACGGAAGTGGTTGTCAGGCACGCGTTCATGGGGGAATGATGATGACTGTCACGATCATCACATTCATAGTGAAGTGCAAATGAATATCTTAGAAGCGGAATAAGTTGAATTGAATAGAAAACAGTAGTACTTTGCATTAAATCATGAGGAACAGCAGAGCTCCACACCTTAATCTATGGAGTGCAGAAACTCTACCGTTGAAAAATACATAAGTGAAAGGTTCAGGCATGGCCGAATGGCCAGCCCCCATGATCTAAGAACTAGACGTCCCAAGATGTCTAATACAATAGTAAAAAGTCCTATTTATACTAAACTAGTTACTAGGGTTTACAGAAGTAAGTAATTGATGCATAAATCCACTTTCGGGGCCCACTTGGTGTGTGCTTGGGCTGAGCTTGAAGTTTACACATGCAGAGGCTTCTTTTGGAGTTAAACGCCAAGTTGTAACGTGTTTTTGGCATTCAACTATGGTTCGTGACATGTTTCTAGCGTTTAACTCCAGACTGCAGCGTAGAACTGGCGTTCAACGCCCTTTGGCATCGTCTAAACTTAGACAAAGTATGGACTATTATATATTGCTGGAAAGCCCTGGATGTCTACTTTCCAACGCCGTTGAGAGCGCGCCATTTGAAGTTTTGTAGCTCTAGAAAATCCACTTTGAGTGTAGGGAGGTCAGAATCCAACAGCATCAGCAGTCCTTCTTCAACCTCTGAATCTGATTTTTGCTCAAGTCCCTCAATTTCAGCCAGAAAATATCTGAAATCATAGAAAAACACACAAACTCATAGTAAAGTCTAGAAATGTGAATTTAACATAAAAACTAATAAAAACATCCCTAAAAGTAACTAGATCCTACTAAAAACATACTAAAAACAATGCCAAAAAGCGTATAAATTATCCACTCATCATGCATCCGCACGCCAACTTGCAACCACTCTGGTGGGAGCATTGGCACAGCCTGTGCGCGTGAACCCCTGCCCCTTACGCTCTTGTGCGCGCGCACGGACCTGTGTGCGCGCGCCCACATGATCCAACCCTTAAAAAAGTCTTCTGTGCGTGCGCACCGGCTTGTGCGCACGCACACTCCTTAATTCCTCTTCTGTTCGTAGCGCTCGCACCACGCCGTGCGCTCGCACACCCTCCCTTATTCCACCTTGTGTGCATACACACACATACCTGTGCATACGCACGCCCCTGTTTTCACCCATTATACTTCTTTTCTTCTCTTCTCGCCACTTCTTCTCTTCTTTTCCCTTCCACCCATCTCTTCTCTTGCTTTTGTCCTCTTTTCTACTTGCTCTACTTTGTTTTGTTTGCACTTTATTTTTATTTCGGTAATTATATGAGTTTTTGTTTAGTTGTTTGTTAATTGAATAAATTGCAAGTGTTGATTGATGATTATAGGGTTGCTTCTTGCTTGAATTTAGTTTTAAGTTTGATAAATATGTGCACTGGATACTAACTCTTTGTTTAATTGCCTAATTGAATTGTGAGTTTGATTCATATGTTGTAGCTACCATATGCATTAGACTTTATCCTTGGTTGGCATCTTGAATTGTGCACTTTTACTTTAGTGAATTGAGTTGAGCTATTTAGTCATCATGGTTCTTAAGTGAATATAATCACATAACAAGGTATTTGTTCCTTGTTAATACTTTGCATTTTTTTGAGTTGACTTGACTTGATTCTTATCATGACTTGTCACTTTTTATAACAAGCACCTTATATATGTAATTATTTCCTTATTCCTAAGGATGAATAAGTAGTCTCTTTTCATCATGGAATTGGTTATTGTTGATTGTGCTATTCTCTATTCACTTTGCGCTTTCACTTGCACAATCTCACTATCCAATATACTTTATACTCAATTCACTTTAGTTGTGGTTATCTAGGTTATTTGTGCCTTAAGTTTTGCTTATTTATTACTTGCAACCTAGGACTACTTGATTGAGGAACATGCTGTTTCTTTTGCTTTTGTGGTTCTTATTTCACCCGATCAATGTCTTGTGTTCTAAATTGTGCGCGCATTTAGAATACACGTATTGCATTTTATCATACCACACATCTTACTTTTTCTCAATTGTTGTTTATTTGTATACAAAGCAACCCGGAGCCCCCGGAGCCCACCCGCTGAAGGTGGAGCCTCAAAGCCCTTCATTCCTCGGATTGTATGCATGCACGGAGGACCGTGCATTATTCAAGTGTGGGGGAGGATCGCTAACTTCAAGGGGGTAAAATTTCTTTCCTTAGACACTTTGCAATACTCTTTTTGTCCTTTTTCTTCAATTTTTGCAATTTTTGTCTTATTTGCACTTTGTTTGGTTTAGCTTGTTTGTAAATATTTCTTTAATGCTTATAGTATTAAGGTAGTACATACTTGCATGTTGCATGTTAGATTGAATAAGTTTGGTAAAACAACAAAGAATTTTCAAGAAATCTCTTTTTGGGCATTCCATTGATTAGATCTGAAATCATGTTTTTGAACTTGCTTGAAGTATTCTTTGTTATGGGACATAGGAAAGAGCTTGAACAAAATACCAAGTGAGATTTGAGCTTAAATTGTGTGGTTGCATATTTTCAATTACAAATTTTTATTCTTGTGTGTTATACTCCTTTATGATTGTAATCTTAGATTTGCTTGAATCTTTATGTCCTTTATTTGTTGTTTTGAATGCATCTAGTATGATTGAGGCCATTGTTAAAATTAAACTCACTTAACCCATATGGCCAACCCTTACATCTACCTTTGTAAACCACTTTTGAGAATTTTAATTCTCCTTTGTTCTTATTTTAAGCACATCATTTGCCCTAAGTGAAAAACCATCAATGTCCTTGAATTGTATCTTTGATTAGCTTGGGTTTGAGTGTGTGTGTTAATCAAGTGTGGGGAAATTTGTGGGAAACATTGGTAGAAAGTTAGTTGGGTGTTCATTGAGAATATTTGGAAAATGAGTAAACACTCATGCATCTGTTAAGTAAGACATATGCATCTCTTTGTGTTGATAAAAGAAAAAAATTTGGTGTATATACTTTGTATAGAAAAAAAAAGAGAAAAAAAAGAAAAAGAAAAAAGAAAAGAAAAGAAATGACAATAAGAATGAAAATAAGAGATGCATAGGTGGTTGAATTGAAAAGAAGCATGCATGAGTGAATGTGAGAAAGGGATAAATGGGTAGCTAGGATTGTTTTGTTATGTATATAGGATGATATATAGGATTATGTGAGATGCTTGAGCTAATCAAAGATCCAATCTAATAGCCCACTTAACCATATTAATCCTACCCTTACCTAAGCCCCATTACAACCCACAAAAGTTCTCATGATATTTGCATTCATTCATCAAATATAAGTTGATTGTTAGACGACTTGCAAATCTTTGAGAAACATGATTAAAAGAGGATTGAGTGATTAAACCCTACACACTGAGCGATTAGAGTGTAAACACATCCGGTGAGGGTTTCAATTGCTCAATTCCATGTTTCCATTGCTTATTTTGTATCTTCTTGCAAGTTGTTGAACTTAATTTTGAAAATTTCAAATCAAATCTTTGGACATTGATTATATTGCTATATTTTCTTGTCTTGGCCCTAAAGATCTACTATGTATTGATTGAGATTCTTTTATTTGCTTTTGCCAAACACAATAGGAATCATAGTGTAGATATATAGATAGCATTTAGTATAGTTACATGCATATAGGTAGTTGCATTAATAATTACCCCTTCATTCATCTCCTTTTGGTTGGTTTAGCATGAGGACATGCTTGGTTTAAGTGTGGGGGAATTGATGAGTCCATATTTTATGATATCCTTTGGTTTGATTTGAGTGGATTTCATCATATAAACCCACATTTATTTATCTAAATAGCATGCTTTTGAGATTTCTTCCTAAATTATGCTTGAGAGTGAAGACATGCTCTTTTGTTCTTAATTTAGTCAATTTTAATTCACTTTAATCCCATGTGGTGTCTTGATGTATTTGTTAAGTGATTTTAGGTTTCCAAGGCAAGTATGGGTTGAAGAAGTGAAGAAAGAGCATCCAAAAGGGGAGAAATCATGAAGAAAATGAGATTTGGAAAGCTGCCAGCCCTGACCTCTCTATACTAAATTTGTCATAGCTTGAGCTACAGAAGTCCAAATGAGGCAGTTTCAGTGGCATTGGAAAGCTAACGTCTAGGGCTTCAAAATGATATGCAATTTGCTATAGTGGACTGGTGCACGAATTGTGAATCACACTTTTCACAACGCGTACCACTAACCAGCAAGTGCACTGGGTCGTCCAAGTAATACCTCACGTGAGTAAGGGTCGAATCCCACGGAGATTGTTGGTTTGAAGCAATCTATGGTTATCTTGTAATTCTTAGTCAGGAAGTCAATTATGTTTATCAGTTGAATTACGAGTAAACAATAGAGCATGGATTAAAGGTTACTTGTTATGCAGTAATGGAGAATATGTTGGAGTTTTGGAGATGCTTTGTCTTCTGAATCTCTGCTTTCCTCTGTCTTCTTGTTCACGCACGCACGTCCTCCTATGGCAAGCTGTGTGTTGGTGGATCACCGTTGTCAATGTCTACCTTCCATCCTTCCAGTGAAAACTACGCTCACGCGCTCTGTCACAGCACGGCTAATCACCGGTTGGTTCTCGATCCGGTTGGAATAGGATTTACTATCCTTTTGCGTCTGTCACTAACGCCCAGCCTTCAGGAGTTTGAAGCTCGTCACAGTCATTCAATCCTTGAATCCTACTCGGAATACCACAGACAAGGTTTAGACTTTCCGGATTCTCATGAATGCCGCCATCAGTTCTAGCTTATACCACGGAGATTCTGATTAAAGAATCTAAGAGATGCTCATTCAATCGGATATAGAACGGAGGTGGTTGTCAATCACACGTTCGTGGTTTGAGGAAGGTGATGAATGTCACAGATCATCACCTTCATCACAGTTAAGCGCGAATAAACATCTTAGATAGGAACAAGCGTGTTTGAATGGAAAACAGAAATACTTGCATTAATTCATCGAGACACAGCAGAGCTCCTCACCCCCAACAATGGGGTTTAGAGACTCATGCCATCAGAGAATACAAAGTTTAGATCTAAAATGTCATGAGATGCAAAATAAGTCTCTAAAAGTTGTTTAAATACTAAACTAGTAGCCTAGGGTTACAAAATTTGGATAAACTATGATGGATGATGCAGAGATCCACTTCTGGGGCCCACTTGGTGTGTGCTGGGGCCCACTTGGTGTGTGCTGGGGCTGAGACTTAAGCAATTCACGTGCAGAGGCCATTTGTGGAGTTGAACGCCAATTTTTATGCCAGTTTGGGCGTTCAACTCCAGCTTTTGATCCTTTTCTGGCGCTTGGACACCAGAATTGGGCAGAGAACTGGTGTTGAACGCCGGTTTACGTCGTCTATCCAATGCAATTGGAAGCATGCCATTTCGAGTTCTGTAGCTCTAGAAAATCCACTTTGAGTGCAGGGAGTTCAGAATCCAACAGCATCAGCAGTCCTTTTTCAGCCTGAATCAGATTTTTGCTCAGCTCCTTCAATTTCAGCCAGAAAAATACCTGAAATTACAGAAAAACACACAACTCATAGTAAAGTCCAGAAATGTAAATTTTTCCTAAAAACTACTAGAAATAGACTAAAAACTAACTAAAACATACTCTAAACTATATGAAATTATCCCCAAAAAGCGTATAAAATATCCGCTCATCACAACACCAAACTTAAACTATTGCTTGTCCTCAAGCAACTAGACAAATAAAATAGAAGACTAGTAGGTTGAGAAGCAATAATATCTCAGAGTTTTTTTGCATGAAGCTCAGATTCTAATTAGATGAGCGGGACTAGTAGCTTTTTGCTTCTGAACAGTTTTGGCATCTCACTTTATCCATTGAAGCTCAGAGTGATTGGCATCTATAGGAACTCAGAATTCAGATAGTGTTATTGATTCTCTTAGTTTAGTGTGATGATTCTTGAACACAGCTTCTTTATGAGTCTTGGCCGTGGCCCTAAGCACTTTGTTTTCCAGTATTACTACCGGATACATAAATGCCACAGACACATAACTGGGTGAACCTTTTCAGATTGTGACTCAGCTTTGCTAAAGTCCCCAATTAGAGGTGTCCAGAGTTCTTAAGCACACTCTTCTTTTTGTTTTGGACCTTGACTTTAACCGCTCAGTCTCAAGTTTTCACTTGACACCTTCACGCCACAAGCACATGGTTAGGGACAACTTGATTTAGCCGCTTAGGCCAGGATTTTATTCCTTTTTGGCCCTCCTATCCACTGATGCTCAAAGCCTTGGGATCCTTTTTATTACCCTTGCCTTTTGGTTTTAAGGGTTTTGGATTTTTGCTCTTGCCTTTTGGTTTTAAGAGCTTTGGCTTTTTCTGCTTGCTTTCTCTCTTTTTTTTTTCTTCTTTTTTTTTTTCTTTCTTTTCTGCAAGCTTTGTTCTTTGCTGCTTTTTCTTGCTTCAAGAATCATTTTTATGATTTTTCAGATTCTCAATAACATGTCTCATGTTCATCATTCTTTCAAGAGCCAACATATTTAACAGTCTTAAACAACAAATTCAAAAGATATATGCACTGTTCAAGCATTCATTCAGAAGACAGAAAGCATTGCCACCACATTTAACTAATTAGAATTTCTCTTATTAAAACTCGAAATTTTATTGCTTCTTATTCAAAAGATCTACTACTTTATTCATGTTTGCTGATGATGAGAAAAATAAACTATAGCTTAATTGGAGATAAAATCAAAATAGATACTAATTACTACTATATGACTCCTAAGGTAAAATTAAAATAAGAACAGTTATCACAGAGTTAAGGCTAAGATTAGAACTCAACAACCTTGAGGTTTGGGAAGTGGATGTTCCTCTAGTCTGTGAGGTGCTTGGTCCTTCAAGAGAAAATTTCTGGCGCTTCAGTTCCTTTAAATCACGCCCTTGCTCCTCTTGGAGTGGGTTGTTTTCCTTTAGGGGCCATGATCTTAGTGATCACGGATAAGCACACCAAACTTAAAGCTTTGCTTGTCCTCAAGCAAAAGAAAAAGAAGGAGATGGGTAGAAGGAGAGCTCCTCCCCACCATCCTGGCGTTTGAACGCCCAAATGCTGCTCTCCTGGGCGTTCAACGCCCAGTTGTTGCCCTTTTCTGGCGTTGAACGCCAGATAGCTATCCTTACTGGCGTTCAGCGCCCACTGGATGCCCATTTTGGGCGCTGAACGCCCAAAATGGCCTTCACTGGCGTTTTCTTTGCCAGTAAGCTCCCTATCTCTGTTTTGTGTGTAGATTCCTTCTGTAACCCTGTAAACTTATGCAAATGATTCTTTACCTTAGTGTCAGTGAAATTTATATAAACAAATAAAAATAAAAATAGGGCAAAATGCTTAGAGGATTGTTGCCCCATGGCTGGGTTGCCTCCCAGCAAGCGCTTCTTTAATGTCCTTAGCTGGACCTTGCTGAGCTTTTAATCTAGCTTCAGCCTTGAGCATTCTTGCTCAATGTTGCCTTCTAGATAATGCTTGATTCTCTGTCCATTGACAATGAACTTCTTATCAGAATCAATATCTTGAAGCTCCACATAACCATATGGTGATACACTTGTAATCACGTATGGTCCCCTCCACCGGGATTTCAGTTTCCCGGGGAATAGCCTGAGTCTAGAGTTAAACAACAGAACCTTCTGTCCTGGTTCAAAGATTCTAGATGACAGCTTTCTGTCATGCCACTTTTTTTATTTTTCTTTATATAGCTTGGCATTTTCGAAAGCTGTGAATCTGAATTCCTCTAGCTCATTTAGCTGGAGCAATCGTTTTTCTCCTGCTAGTTTGGCATCAAAGTTTAGGAATCTGGTTGCCCAGTAGGCCTTGTGTTCCAGTTCCACGGGCAGGTGACATGCCTTACCATACACGAGTTGGTATGGAGAGGTCCCTATAGGGGTCTTGAATGTTGTTCTGTAAGCCCACAGAGCATCATCCAAGCTTCGTGCCCAATCCTTTCTACGGGTATTTACTGTCCGTTCCAGGATTCTCTTTAATTCTCTGTTAGAGACTTCAGCTTGCCCATTGGTTTGTGGATGATATGGTGTGGCCACTTTGTGGCGAATTCCATACCGAACCATGGCAGAGTAAAGCTGTTTATTGCAGAAGTGAGTGCCTCCATCACTGATTAGTACTCTAGGGACACCAAATCTGCTAAAGATATGTTTCTGGAGGAACTTCAGCACTGTTTTAGTATCATTGGTGGGTGTGGCAATAGCCTCAACCCATTTTGATACATAGTCAACTGCCACCAGAATATAAGTGTTTGAATATGATGGTGGAAAAGGTCCCATGAAGTCAATTCCCCATACGTCAAACAACTCAATTTCCAAGATTCCTTGTTGAGGCATGGCGTAACCATGAGGCAGATTGCCAGCTCTTTGGCAACTGTCACAATTACGTACAAACTCTCGGGAATCTTTATAGAGTGTGGGCCAATAGAAGCCACATTGGAGGACCTTGGTAGCAGTTCGCTCACCTCCGAAATGGCCTCCATATTGAGATCCGTGGCAATGCCACAGGATCCTCTGTGCTTCTTCTCTAGGCACACACCTACGGATAATTCCGTCTGCACATCTCTTAAAGAGATAAGGTTCATCCCACAAGTAGTACTTTGCATCAGTAATTAATTTCTTCTTTTGTATCCTGTTGTACTCCTTGGGTATGAACCTTGCAGCTTTATAGTTTGCAATATCGGCAAACCATGGTGCTTCCTGAATGGCGAATAAATGCTCATCAGGAAACGTCTCAGAGATCTCAAGAGAAGGGAGGGGCGTCCCTTCCACTGGCTCTATCCGGGACAGATGATCAGCCACTTGGTTCTCTGTCCCTTTTCTGTCTCTTATTTCTATATCAAACTCTTGCAGAAGCAATACCCATCTGATGAGCCTGGGTTTTGAATCCTGCTTTGTGAGTAGATATTTAAGAGCAGCATGGTCAGTATACACAATCACTTTTGATCCTACTAAGTATGATCTGAACTTGTCAATGGCGTAAACCACTGCAAGTAGTTCTTTTTCTGTGGTTGTGTAATTTTTCTGAGCATCATTTAGAACGCGACTGGCATAATAAATGACATGCAGAAGCTTGTCATGCCTCTGTCCCAATACTGCACCAATGGCATGATCACTGGCATCACACATTAACTCAAATGGCAATGTCCAGTCTGGTGCAGAAATGACTGGTGCTGTGACCAGCTTAGCTTTCAGCGTTTCAAACGCCTGCAGGCATGCTGTGTCAAACACAAATGGCGTGTCAGCAGCTAGCAGATTGCTTAGAGGTTTTGCGATTTTTGAAAAATCCTTTATAAACCTCCTATAGAATCCTGCATGCCCCAGAAAGCTTCTGATTGCCTTAACATTGGCAGGTGGTGGTAATTTTTCAATTACCTCTATTTTTGCTTGATCCACCTCTATTCCCTTGTTTGAGATTTTATGCCCAAGAACAATTCCTTCAGTCACCATGAAGTGACACTTTTCCCAGTTTAAAACTAGGTTGGTTTCTTGGCATCTTTTCAGAACAAGTTTCAGGTGATCAAGACAGGAGCTGAATGAGTCTCCATATACTGAGAAGTCATCCATGAAGACTTCCAAAAATTTTTCCACCATGTCAGAGAAAATAGAGAGCATGCATCTCTGGAAGGTTGCAGGCACATTACATAGCCCAAATGGCATCCTTCTATAAGCAAACACTCCAGATGGGCATGTGAATGCTGTTTTCTCTTGATCCTGGGGATCCACTGCAATCTGGTTATAGCCTGAATAGCCATCCAAAAAGCAGTAATAATCATGACCTGCTAGTCTTTCTAGCATCTGGTCTATGAATGGTAAAGGAAAATGATCCTTTCTGGTGGCTGTATTGAGCCTTCTGTAGTCAATACACATGCGCCACCCTGTAACTGTTCTTGTGGGAACCAGTTCATTTTTTTCATTATGAATCACTGTCATGCCTCCTTTTTTTGGGACGACTTGAACAGGACTCACCCAGGGGCTATCAGAAATGGGATAAATAATCCCAGCCTCTAGTAATTTGGTGACCTCTTTCTGCACCACTTCCTTCATGGCTGGATTTAGCCGCCTCTGTGGTTGAACCACTGGTTTGGCATTATCCTCCAGTAGGATTTTGTGCATGCATCTAGCTGGGCTTATGCCCTTAAGGTCACCTATGGACCACCCAAGAGCTGTCTTGTGTGTCCTTAGCACTTGAATAAGTGCTTCCTCTTCCTGTGAATTTAAAGCAGAGCTTATGATCACTGGAAAGGTGTCACCTTCTCCTAGAAATGCATATTTCAAGGATGGTGGCAGTGGCTTGAGCTCTGGTTTAGGAGGTTTTTCCTCTTTCAGAAGAAAGTTCAGAGGCTCTTTCATGTCCCCTGAATCCTCCAAATCAGGCTGAACATCTTTAAAGATGTCTTCCAACTCTGATTCGAGACTCTCAGCCATGTTGATCTCTTCTACCAAAGAGTCAATAAGGTCAACTTTCATGCAGTCTGTTGATGTGTCTGGATGCTGCATGGCTTTGACAGCGTTCAACTTGAACTCGTCATCGTTGACTCTCAGGGTTATTTCCCCCTGTTGGACGTCAATGAGGGATCGTCCAGTTGCTAGGAAGGGTCTTCCTAGAATGAGAGTGGCACTCTTGTGCTCCTCCATTTCCAGCACAACAAAGTCAGTGGGAAAGGCGAATGGCCCAACTCTGACAATCATGTCCTCAATCACGCCTGATGGGTATTTAGTGGAACCATCAGCAAGTTGGAGACATATCCGGGTTGGTTTAACTTCTTCAGTTAAGCCAAGCTTCCTGATAGTGGATGCAGGTATTAGGTTGATGCTTGCCCCAAGATCGCATAAAGCTGTCTTGGTGCAATCACCTTCTAATATGCATGGTATCAGAAAACTCCCAGGGTCTTTAAGCTTTTCAGGAAAGCTTTTCAGAATGACTGCACTGCATTCTTCAGTGAGGAGAACTCTTTCTGTTTCTCTCCACTCCTTTTTATGACTCAAGATCTCTTTCATGAACTTGGCATAAGAAGGTATTTGCTCAAGTGCCTCTGCAAATGGAATCTTTATTTCAAGAGTCCTTAGATAATCTGCAAAGCGAGCAAATTGCTTATCCTGCTCCTCTTTCCGGAGCTTTTGAGGATAAGGTATCTTGGCTTTATATTCCTCAACCTTAGTGGTTAAAGAAGCCTTTTTAGAGGGGTTGTTGTCAGCACTTGTGTGTGTCTGATCCCTCACTGGCAATTGAATGCCAGAGTCAGAAGCTGGAGTGACGTTAGACGCCAGCTCACTGTCTGTTCCTGGCGCCTGAACGCCAGAAATGTGCCCCTGTTGGGCGTTCAACGCTGGATTCTGCCCCATTTGGGCGTTCAACGCCAGATTCTTGCCCATTTCTGGCGTTGAACGCCAATCTTGCCTTGTTTCTGGCGCTGAACGCCAGTTTTGGGCATGGTCTGGGCGTTCAGCGCCAGCCTTCCACCCATTTTCTGGCGTTTTAGTGCCAGAATTATTTTTCCCTGGGCTCTTACTGTCCTCAGGAGAATCTTTGGTGGGTTGCTCATTTCTTGAATTTTTGATGCCTTGAGGTGGGGTATTTAATGTTTTCCCACTTCTTAATTGAACTGCTTGGCATTCTTCTGCTATTTGCTTTGATAGCTGCTGCTTTGTTTGCTTAAACTGTTCTTCCATATGTATATTAGCTATCCTTGTCTCCTGTAACCTGTCTTTGAATTCAGCTAGCTGCTTTGTTAGAAAATCTAATTGCTGATTGAATTCAGCAGCTTGTTTTACAGTACTGAATTCAGCAGTTACTGTTTTAACCTCTTCATTCATGGAAGGGTTGCTGCTTAGATACAGATGCTGATTCCTGGCAACTGTATCAATGAGCTCTTGAGCTTCTTCAATTGTCTTTCTCATATGGATAGATCCACCAGCTGAGTAATCTAAAGACATCTGAGCTCCTTCTGCAAGCCCATAGTAGAAGATGTCTAACTGAACCCACTCTGAAAACATTTCAGAGGGGCATTTTCGTAGCATCTCTCTGTATCTCTCCCAGGCATCATAAAGAGATTCATTATCTCCTTGTTTAAAGCCTTGGATGTCCAGCCTTAGCTGTGTCATCCTTTTTGGAGGGAAATATTGATTCAGGAATTTTTCTGTCAGCTGTTTCCATGTTCTTATGCTGGCCTTAGGTTGGTTATTTAACCACCTCTTAGCTTGATCTTTTACAGCAAATGGAAACAGTAATAGTCTGTAGACATCCTGATCTATTTCCTTATCATGTACTGTGTCAGCAATTTGTAAAAATTGTGCCAGAAACTCTGTAGGTTCTTCCTGTGGAAGACCGGAATACTGGCAACTTTGCTGCACCATGATAATGAGCTGAGGATTCAACTCAAAGCTACTAACTCCAATGGAGGGTATGCATATGCTACTCCCATACGAAGCAGTAGAGGGGTTAGAATATGACCCCAGAGTCCTCCTGGACTGTTCATTTCCACTTATGTCCATGATGGATCTATGGATATAACTTGGACTGATTTACCTTTTTATTTATTTTATTTTATAAGAAGTAAATACTTAAATAAAATAAAATAACTAAAAAGAATTTGAATTTTGAAAAAAAAAATTTTTTTTTCGTTTATAAAAAAAAGAAATTAATTAGTTAATAAAAAAAATTTTTGAAAAAGAGAGAAGATATTTTCGAAAATTAGAGAGAGGGAGAGTTAGTTAGGTAGTTTTGAAAAAGTTAAGAAACAAACAAAAAGTTAGTTAGTTAGTTGAAACAAATTTTGAAAAGATAAGAAGTTAGGAAGTTAGAAGAGATATTTTGAAAAGATATTTTTTTGAATTTAGTGAGAAGAGAGAAAAACAATAAGATAGTACAAGATTTAAAATTTTTAGATCTAATGCTCCTTGTTTTCGAAAAATTTGGAGGGAAAACACCAAGGAACACCAAACTTAAAAATTTTAAGATCAAGACACAAGGAAACTCAAGAACACTTTGAAGACTCCCAAGAACACAAGAACATGAAGGAAGAACACCAAACTTAGAATTTTTAGAAAACCAAACCAAAAATTTCGAAAATCAAAGGGAAATCAACAAGAAAACACCAAACTTAAAGTTTGGCACAAGATTTAATAGAAAAAATATTTTTGAAAAAGAAGGTTTTGAAAAGAGTATAAAAGATTCTAACCCAATTACCAAGAACACAAATTAACGCTCTAGCCAAATGAGTTATGGGACCTTCAAAAATTTTAAGAAATATTATTTTTGAAAACACCAAACTTAAAGTTTGGCACAGGATTTAATAGAAAAATTATTTTTGAAAAAGGTTTTAAAAAAATATGATAGCCAATTATCATGAACATAAACACCACGTTCTAAATAACTGAGCTATAAGTTTAAAGTATTTTAACAAGGGATAAATAATAAAAGACTCTAAACCAAAAAAGGAAAGATTTTTCCTAATCTAAGCAACAAAATAATCCGTCAGTTGTTCAAACACGAACAATCCCCGGCAACGGCGCCAAAAAACTTGGTGCATGAATTGTGAATCACACTTTTCACAACGCGTACCACTAACTAGCAAGTGCACTGGGTCGTCCAAGTAATACCTCACGTGAGTAAGGGTCGAATCCCACGGAGATTGTTAGTTTGAAGCAATCTATGGTTATCTTGTAATTCTTAGTCAGGAAGTCAATTATGTTTATCAGTTGAATTACGAGTAAACAATAGAGCATGGATTAAAGGTTACTTGTTATGCAGTAATGGAGAATATGTTGGAGTTTTGGAGATGCTTTGTCTTCTGAATCTCTGCTTTCCTCTGTCTTCTTGTTCACGCACGCACGTCCTCCTATGGCAAGCTGTGTGTTGGTGGATCACCGTTGTCAATGGCTACCTTCCATCCTTCCAGTGAAAACTACGCTCACGCGCTCTGTCACAGCACGGCTAATCACCGGTTGGTTCTCGATCCGGTTGGAATAGGATTTACTATCCTTTTGCGTCTGTCACTAACGCCCAGCCTTCAGGAGTTTGAAGCTCGTCACAGTCATTCAATCCTTGAATCCTACTCGGAATACCACAGACAAGGTTTAGACTTTCCGGATTCTCATGAATGCCGCCATCAGTTCTAGCTTATACCACGGAGATTCTGATTAAAGAATCTAAGAGATGCTCATTCAATCGGATATAGAACGGAGGTGGTTGTCAATCACACGTTCGTGGTTTGAGGAAGGTGATGAATGTCACAGATCATCACCTTCATCACAGTTAAGCGCGAATAAACATCTTAGATAGGAACAAGCGTGTTTGAATGGAAAACAGAAATACTTGCATTAATTCATCGAGACACAGCAGAGCTCCTCACCCCCAACAATGGGGTTTAGAGACTCATGCCGTCAGAGAATACAAAGTTTAGATCTAAAATGTCATGAGATGCAAAATAAGTCTCTAAAAGTTGTTTAAATACTAAACTAGTAGCCTAGGGTTACAAAATTTGGATAAACTATGATGGATGATGCAGAGATCCACTTCTGGGGCCCACTTGGTGTGTGCTGGGGCTGAGACTTAAGTAATTCACGTGCAGAGGCTATTTGTGGAGTTGAACGCCAGTTTTTATGCCAGTTTGGGCGTTCAACTCCAGCTTTTGATCCTTTTCTGGCGCTTGGACGCCAGAATTGGGCAGAGAACTGGTGTTGAACGCCGGTTTACGTCGTCTATCCTTGTGCAAAGTATGGACTATTATATATTGCTGGAAAGCCCTGGATGTCTACTTTCCAATGCAATTGGAAGCATGCCATTTCGAGTTCTGTAGCTCTAGAAAATCCACTTTGAGTGCAGGGAGGTCAGAATCCAACAGCATCAGCAGTCCTTTTTCAGCCTGAATCAGATTTTTGCTCAGCTCCTTCAATTTCAGCCAGAAAAATACCTGAAATTACAGAAAAACACACAACTCATAGTAAAGTCCAGAAATGTAAATTTTTCCTAAAAACTACTAGAAATAGACTAAAAACTAACTAAAACATACTCTAAACTATATGAAATTATCCCCAAAAAGCGTATAAAATATCCGCTCATCATGGACGTAAGTCTATATGTGCGTACGCACAGGTACTTGTGCGTACGCACAAGTCAGAATTCAGCATGTGTGCGGACGCACACATCTGTGCGTCCGCACAGGTCCCTGCACGTGAGCTCATTAATGCAAATTGATGGGGGCAAATTCTGGGCCTCCAAAATCCAATCCAACTCATTTTCTGAAGCTATTTAAGGCCAAAGTGAAGAGGAATGAAGGGGGCAATTAGGTTTAGTTTTTATTATGTTTTCTCTTAGTTTCTAGAGAAAGAAGCTCCCACCTCTCTCTAGAATTAGGTTAGGTTTAGTTTAATTTTCTTTAATTTCTGTCTTTAATTATTGTTTTAATATAGTTTCATTTATGTTTCTTTACTTTATTGTCTTACTTCTCTTAGTTCTTCTTCTTAATTTCTCTTTTATGTCATTTTCTATTTTATGAACACTTTTGTTATTTTTATTATAATTAATGCAAATTTATGTTTTAGGTTCATTTATGGCTTTCTTTAGTTGTTGTTGCTATTTTCTTGCTTTGGTAGCTTTAGAATTCATTTTAATGTATTTTAATATTATTTTATTTTCATGCACACCAAGTGTTTGATAAAATGCTTGGCTTAGTTTTTACATAGTTTTTATTCCCTCTTGGCTTGAATTTGTTGGCTTTGGTGATCCTTGAGTCATTGATATCCATTTCGCATTGTGTGAGAATAGCTAATTGATTTGGTTTCCATTAACGCTAGTCTTTCACTAAGTAATTAGTGAGTTGACTAGGACTTATGGATTGAGATCAATTACACTTTTGCTAATTCTCAAGGAGGATTGACTAGTTTAAATTGATTCCACACAATTGCCATGTTTGTGGTCAATGGCTAGGATATGTAGCCTTAGCTCTCAATTACTTGCCAAGAGGTTTCTTGCACTTTAATTTTCCTTGCTTTGCATTTAATTGCTTTGACTTTTACTTGCTTTCATTTAATTGCTTTTGACTTCTATTGCTTTGATGTTTAATTTCTTTCATGTTTAGTTTTCACATTCTTGGTTGAGAAATTGGATATTTGGGTAGAACTGAGTTGTGGATGTCCATTCTGCATTGTGTGGGAATAATTAATTGATTTGGTTTCCATTGACGCTAGTCTTTCACTAAGCAATTAGTGCGTAGACTAGGACTTATGGATTGAAATCAATTATGGCTTTTTGACTAATTCTCAAGGAGGATTGATTGATTTGGATTGATCCCACACAATTGCTATGTTTGTGGTCCACAACTAGGATAGGAATCCTAAACTCCCCAATTCTTACCAAGAGTCCTTTAATTGCTTTCCTTTAATTTCTTGCATGATCATTTACTTCCTTGCTATTTACATTTCTTGCCTTTCTTGCTTTCTATTTACTTTTTTGCTATTTACATTTCTTGCTTGCTCTTGCTTTCATTCCCAATCCACATGCTTCCATGCTCTTGCTCTCTCATAGCCAATAACATTACATTTCATTGCAACTCCTAGGGAAGACGACCCGGGGGCTAAATACTCTCGGTTTATATTTTGTATTGAATTTATTATTTGATCTTGAGAATTCATTGTTGGTTTGGACTATGCTACCAACGAATTGATTCTAGTTTTGATTGATTCCGAACCATGCGAGAATTCTCTTGTCAAATTTGGTGCCGTTGCCGGGGAGTTGCAATGGTGTATATTTTTGGCTATTGTAAATATGTTAATATGTAAAATAGCTTGCTTGTTGCTTGTCTTGTTTATGGTTAGGATTGGGATCTCAGAGGGCATTGGACATTCTAGTATTGGTGGGGAATTCAAGCACAAGCCACCATAGCAAGGGCTCTCCCAATTGTCTAACTTAAAGACATTAAATAAAAGTGTTTGGTAACATTGTTCTAACTCTTCTCTTTTTGTATATATTTTGATTTATTTGCTTTTTGTTATGCTTGGTTAGCTTAGAATTAGTTTAATTTTGAGTTTAGATATGTTAATTTTGGTTTGGACCATGATATTATGGGTTCTTGCATGTTTTGGTTTTTGATTTGATTGAACTAAGGCTTGGTACCTTGGATTTTGAAAAAAAAAATTTTGCAAAACAAGGCACCTGTGCGTACGCACGTACCTGTGCGTGCGCACAGAACTTCTATTTTCTGCAACCTGTGCATGCGCACCGACCTGTGCCCAAGGAGAGTAAAATGCCCAGTGCTTGAGCAACTGCATGCGGTGGGTGGATGATGAATGTTGAGGACGAGTGGCTGAATCTCGAGAATGGGGAGGACTTTAGGATTAACGGTTAAAAGAGGATGAGTGATTGAGTGGAGGCTATGTTTGCCGTGTCAGCCTCTGAAATTTGGAGGCTAGGGTTTCTTTTGGTTTTCAAGAAGGAAGCTGCAATGAATAGTTAGGGAGCAATATCGACGCTGCAAATCCCTTTTGAAAAAAATGGTGCCGTTTGGGAAATTTTTTAATCGAACCGGTCAAATCTTGGTTCGGTTCAACTGTCTGCTTCTTAACCGATTTGACGGTTAAAAATTTTGAATAATATCCTCTTAAAATCTTGAAAAGATTATTATTTTCATATTGTACAATTTATTAAATTTATATACTAGTGGTCACACTTTTTTTAATTTGAAAAGTATCAAATGAGATGAATTCTACCATATCCTTCTAGTTATAAAGGGTAACTCATGTCTTATTAAATGTCTAAAATATTTTTTGATGCATTGAAGAAGTTTTTTATGGTTAAGTTTAACTTTTTATTCAATCTAGAATATGAGAAACTAACTACAACTAATTATGGTATAATAATAAATCAAATTATAAAAATCAATTGAAATATTCTCCTTGTTTAATTGTCCTTTCTCAAACCATTTTTATAACAATATATAAAAAGAATAAGGGAGTTTGATGTCTAATTTTCGATTTTTCATCTTAATCCTATTAATAAACAATGATTAATATAACTGCTATCTTAAAATTTGGTCAAAAATATAATTATCAGTTAATTTTTCTGATTTTTCCATGACGTTATTTTTGTTTACACATAACTTCTACTCATGCTGTCATCGTTTTTTCTTGATCTACGGAGTACATGTAGTACTCTTCCTTCTTTTATTCCGCTTAATAAAAATTATAATGATAAATATGTGTATGGAGAACGGTAAAAAAACGATAAAAATAAAAATAAAAAATTTTGAAAGAATAATAAAACTAAAGATGATTTAAGATATTGATTATAAATTTAAAAGGCAAAAATTTTTAGCATTTAAAATGATGCGAGAATAAGAGTTCTCTATATTTTAATTTTTATATCTACTTCGAATTAAATAAGATTAAAAACTAAATAAATTTACAAATATTTATAAATTTTTATCTTGATTATTACATATTTATAATAATGAAATGATTTTAGTATTATACATAAATTAATTTAAATTTCATTATTCTATAAATTAAAAAAAATAAATAACATATAAAATCTTTATCTTTATTTGTATTTATTAATAATTTATTATTTATTAGGGAAATTTTTAATTTTTATCTCAAATTTATAATTTAAAAACAATATAAAAATTAATTTCATAAAATTATTTGAAAAAAAATAACAATATAAAGGTTGCTATCTTTAAAAAAATAAATAAATTTAATAATATTTATAGATAACTAATCTTTACATAATAATGGTAAATTTTTATATTAATTTTGTTACACATAATAATAATTTAATATTTTTTAATTTTATTTTTTAATTTAAATTTGTTTATTTTATACAATTTACATATTAAATAACTTAAAAAAATTTTATAATATATTTTCAACGATTATAATTAAATTTATAAGTTGAACAAAAACAATAGTGCCTGGTGAACTGTTGTATTTTATTAATTATTTCAAATGGAGCAAATCTCACAAAATTTAATAAAACAAACTTGAAAAAGCATTTATAATCACTTTTTAATCTTATTTATCAACCCGCATATTTAGTAATCATTTTCAATCAAAATAGATACCGTGAAAATGATTAAAAGGTCCAAAGTTAAAATGCAAGATATTTTAAATTTGATTTCTATAATTTGAAATTTGAATAGAATGGTTCTAATAATACGTTAATTTTAAAAGATGTATGTATTTATGTATAAAAAGGATAAATTTATTATTTTGAAAATACTGATATTAGTCTTTTTTATTTATAAAAAATTTACGTAAAACAAGTAGAAGTAATAAAATATTTAATAAAAACATTAGCTACACATTTTTCTCTTTAAGGTACATAGACAAAAATGTTATTTAATAACAATGTCAAAACCATAAAAAGATTAGAATAAGACTATTGGTTGTTGTATTTTATTTAAATATTATTGGTCACATCTACTCTTATTAAAATAGTAGTAAGTGAATGCAAGATATTTTAAATATTGTCACTCTTAATTAGTTCGTTATATTTTACTACTATAATAGATATTGATAAAAACTGAATTTCAAAGTCACGAAATAGTGTGGAATATAGGCAAGGATTGAACAGTTTTTTGGATTTTGCATTTGCGAATGCATCCTCTGATGGCATGATAAAGTGTCCATGTCCTAAATGTGGGTTTCAAATTATGCAAACAAGAGAGAGGATGCATACGACCATCTGTTGTTATGACCATTTCTCCCTGGATATACTATTTAGCTGCGTCATGGTGAGAAGCCGGTTGAAGAGAGATCTGAATTGGAACGAGTAGATGAAAATTCGATATCCCAAGTGAATCAAATGCACAAATGGTCAACGAGGCATTCAATTTCATGCTGCAACATGGGAGTGAAGACACAACAATAATCGAACATGCCGAAGATGATGAAGACGTGTTGCCATACTTATATGAAGGTCCAAGTCGCGCGGCTCGGGATTTTAACGATCTACTATCAAATGGAGAGCAGGAGTTATCCTGGATGCTCAAAGTACTCCAAATTATCGTTCTTAGTGAAGTTTTATCATATTAAGTGTATGTACGGTGTGAGTGACAAGGCAATGACCATGATTCTTGACTTACTGCGGGACGCATTCGAACAAGCAAAACTTCCAAAGACAGTGTATGAAGTCAGGAAGACAATAAGAAAGTTGGGTATTGAGTGCACCAAGATAGATACTTGTCCAAATGATTGTATGCTGTATCGCGGTGATGATGAAAACTTGACCAGGTGCAAGCGATTTGGGTATTCAAGATGGAAGCAGAAGATTAAAAAGGGCTCTATTGTTAGGCTCAATGTACCTGTGAAGAGAAATGGGAAACCTATAGCAGCCAAGACTCTTCGTTACTTTCCTCTCATACCACGACTGCAACGGTTATTCATGTGCAGTAAGACATCAACTGACGTGTTATGGCATAAAGAGGCGCGTAATAATTATGGTTTGCTTAGGCATCCAAGGGACGCTGAAGCATGGAAAAAGTTTGATGCAAAGTATACTAACTTTTCGAAGGATCTGCGCAATGTTCTCCTAGCCTTGGCGAGTGATGGATTTAATTCTCTTGGGAATATGAGCACAAAGTATTCAATCTGGCCCGTGATTCTTATTCCGTATAACCTTCCGCCCTGGCTTTGCATGAAACATACATCTTTCATTCTATCCACGCTTATTCCTGGGCCAAAAATGCTAGGTAACGACATAGATGTTTACTTGAAGCCTTTGGTAGATGAGTTGAAGCAATTATAGGATGGCATTGAAACGTATGATGCAAAAGAGGGAAACACTTTCAACATGTGTGCGGTACTAATGTGGACTATCAGCGACTTTCTAGGATTGGAAAACCTATCTGGCTAGAATACGCACAGTGGGTTAGCGTGTCCTACGTGTAACTTGGACATTAAGCCACATCGGCTGAAAGACAGTCAAAAATGATGTTTCATGGGCCATTGCCGCTTTTTGAATCTGGGACACAAATACAGACTAGACCGGAATAGATTTGATGGGAAGGTCGAAGGTAAAGATCCATCGAAGAAATTATCCAGAACAGATGTATTGAGGCAATAGTCTAATGTGCACGTTTCATTTGGGAAGATTTCAACTGCGACATCCAAAAAAAGACGCAATGGTCAGGATGCGGATGAAAATGACTCGCATTGGAAAAAGAAGAGTGTTTTCTTTGACCTCCTATACTGGGAGGATTAGATGTTACGTCATAACCTCGATGTGATGCATATAGAGAAAAATATATGTGACAATGTGGTCTTCACCATCTTAAATGATAGCAGCAAATCAAAAGACAATCTTAAAGCTCACAAAGATTTACAATGCATGGGCATAAGGCCTGAATTGTGACCGGGCGAAGGTGGTAAATATCCCTCTACAATATTTGCGATGTCAAATTCACAGAGGGATGTATTTCTGAAGACTCTGTAGAATGTGGACTTTCCAGATGGTTACTTTAGCAATGTTGCTTGTTGTGTTGATTTGCGACAGCGCAAGTTGTCTAGGTTGAAAAGTCACGACTGCCATATTCTGATGGAATAATTACTTCCAATTTTGGTGAAGAATGCACTTCCGAGTCTGGTGTCCAATGTGATTGCAATTTTGTCATCATTTTTCCAAGAACTTTGTGGGAAAGCCATAAACCCTATGCAGCTTGCTGACCTTCAGAATCATGTTGTGCAAACCCTATGTCAGATGGAAATGATTTTCCCTCCATCCTTCTTTACCGTCATGGTTCACTTCACGATGCATCTCGTTGATGAGGTAACTCTTGGTGGACCAGTACATTATCGGTGGATGTATCCAATAGAAAGGTTAGCTTGCTGATAAACCCATTTAATACAATCAGTTGAATTAATTGTATATATACTAAGCATTATGTTGTATTTATATAAAAGGTATCTAGGACGTTTAAAGCAATATGTTCGTAACAAGGCACAACCAAAAGGCTCAATTGCAGAAGGCTATTTATCTGAGGAAATTCTGACTTTCTGTTCTAGATATTTGGATAAAATTAATACTAGAATCAACCAACCAGGGCGAGTTGATGATCAACCCGTTGTTGTTACACATAATTCAGGGGAAACTATGTTCCCAGCTATTGGAAAGGCATTAGGGGATGTTTCGCATTTTGAACTCACTCGAATGGAAAAACATGAAGCACATAGTCATGTGCTAGTCAACTGCGATGCCGTGGTTCCGTTTGTTGAGTAAGTATACACATGTATTTTTCAAACACCAATATGACTCTTTTCTCCCAATGACTAGTTGGACTAATTTTCTTTTCTCTCATAAAGTACATTTAGGGAAAAGACAAAGTAAAGCTTACAGGCTCAAACAAGGTCGCAATCTAAGATAGACAGTGTTGTGCAATCATAATTTCCTCGGTGGTTCAAGCATGAGGTTGATAGAATATTAACCTGACCAATGTGTTTTTAGCCTAGAATTAGTACTTATGAAATCCGATTTTAATATAAAGCATGAATGTTATGTGGTTCCAGGTTCCAATGGAAAGTACGCTTCATTCGAAAGAAATGAAGTTGCTTGCGTGCGGTCCCATGATTCAGGCAAGACGTTTTGGGGCGTACAACGTTAACGGGTAGAAGTTTAGAACTATTACAAAGGAAGACGGGCTGAAAATCCAAAATAGTGGAGTATATGTATCATCTAATATAAGAAGTTATGCAAGCATGCGTGATAATAGAATGGCTGTTGGTAGTGTTCCGTATTACGGAAAAATTGTGGACATACTTGAATTGAATTATAGCTGTCATTTCATAGTGGTATTGTTCAAATGTGTTTCGGCTGATACCACTACCAGTAGAGGCATCAAACAAGACCATTTGGGACTTACCAGCGTTAATTTCTCTCGTCCGATACACACTGGTGATCGAGAAGAAGATGAACCGTACATATTGGTCTCAGAAGCTCAGCTTGTATACTATGTGGACGATGAAGTAGCTAAGGAATGGAGTGTTGTGGTTCATATAAAACCATAAAATTTGTATGACATGGGAGAAGAGAATGAAAAAGCTAAAGTTGATTTTTCTCCACAACCATGGTTGAACATGTCAGCGGAAGGTGACATTGGAGATTTACAGTTGATAAGGGAGGATGATATAGAAGACCCCACAGAAAATATTTTAGAGAATATTGATGATGTTGTGTAATGCTTATATGAAGAATTTTAACGTAATTTAAAAAGGATCTTTGTATCATGAACTAAGTTAAATAAACTCAACGTTGTACGTTGTTTTCTTTGGTTACAAAAAACTTGGTGTATTTTCGATTTGCAGTTAAGTATTTATTGTATTGTGAATTTTCATGAGTAAAAGCAGATTTTCCGTTTCTTTCAACGATTTTTTTCGTCAAAAGATAGTTTACATTAAATCTTTAATGTTGTTTCAGTTATCAATTCTAATAGTGTTACGTTTTTTAAATATTAGTGAACATAAAAAGACGGTGAAACAGGACAAATGAAAACTGAAGACTTTTCATCATCCTTTGCGAGCACAACATTCGTTACAAAGCTTCTGCCTAAGAAGTTTGCCCAAACTACCAACAAGGGAGATGGTAATTATCGATAATTTGCGTTTATTTTTAAAATTGTCTTAGCATATTGTCATCCGTTTTTTTCCAAGTCAGTATCTAATGAGTTGGGAGTTCTCAGTTTCTTCTAAGTATACTTATTTTGTTGTATGCATGTTGATATTTTCAGTATTACCTGAATATTCTGGAGAAATAGTTCCTGACAGTCTAGATGGAGAAAAGTCTGATTCAGAAGATAATTTAGATGATATCTCCTCTGTTGGAATTGACAGATCCATGCAGTTTGATCTCAATAAGATTTTGGAAGAAGACAATGAAACTTTAGAAGACCTACAAAGAGAAGATGATATACATGTTAAGAAAAGGTGCTTTAATCTAAACAAAAAGCCATGATATGGAGATAAAATATCAGATCCTGTAAAATGTGAAGCCCATAGATTCTTGACAGAGTATTTTTTGCCAGGTCAATACGATGTTGAAGAGAAATTTTGATCTTTTATTATAAGAGTTATGTTGATTCCCTTAATTTAATGAGTTGGGTTGCAGTTTTACATGTTTATCTACTTTTAGAGTTTCTTGATTTAGGTTTAGTAAGGCATAACTTCAAAGAGGAGTAACTTTAATTTATGCTCGTTATAACTTTATTTTAACTTTATAAATTTAGACTATGACTTTATTTTCTTATTGGTAAATTTGTTCACATGAGTTAACATATATAGCTTATTTAACTTGTGAACATTTTTATGTAAAACGAATTCAAAAAAAGTGTTACGAGTTTAAGTAACAATGATTTAAACATATGTAGTTTAAAATAGTACTGTTAACTTAACTAGATTATATCCAGATGGTTATTACTAAAGAAAACATTGAAATATGTGGTTATACGCATTTTGCAGCGGTTGGAAGAAAACTGCCGCAAAATGTAAAATGATAATTCACCCGAACTTTACATATAGTGGCGGTTCTAGAAAAACAGCCGCTAAATACAAGGCTGATTGCAGTCCCATCCTTAACCGCCGTGATATGCGCCGCAGTTTGTCATTTTGCGGTGATTTTATAAAACTGCCGCAAAATTTCTGCCGCTATCTACCGGAATTGTTGTAGTATGACTATGGAGGCATATAGGGCTACATACATGCATTCCTTAAATCCAATACCGGATGAGGAACTATGGAAAAAATCTGAATACAACAAGTCTCAAGCACCTAAAACTAGGAGAAGGCCAAGAAACTTTAAAAAGAAAAGGAGAAAGGACATTGATGAGGAGCCTTCGAGCAGTAAGAAGTCTAAAACTGCAACAAAGTTAAAGAGGGTCTACCAAAAATTCACTTGTAGCTACCGTGGTGTTAAAGGATACACTAAAAGAAGCTGTGCTCATAGAAAAGTTGATGATATTGCCTATGCTCTTGCTGTTGCAGCAGCTGTTGTAGCTAAATCCAAATCCCAAGATGAAGCTAACGCAAATGCACCTAATGATACTGCGACAACTGTTGGTATACAAACTGTGGATGCTCCACAGGCTTCAGAGATTGACATCACCCAATCCACTATTTCACAGCCAGAAATTATAGAGCAGGTAATATTATATAACACATTAATTAATTACATGTATGAAAATATCATGTGTTTATTCATAAACTATCAAATACTTCCAATTACATGTAGGTGCCTCCACCTCCACCTCCACTCACAAGGCTAGATAAGCTACCGCATAAAAGAAGAGCAACTCCAGGTGTGGACCCAATGGAAGGAGCTAGTTCTGAGACAGCGTCAAAGTTGACAGAATTTATGAAATTTGTCCCCACTTCGAGCTTCAAAGCACCAAGGAAAAAATAGAGATTAAATTATATTGTCTTTTGTGAATGAATTGATAAATGTAATATGAAGTTGTGTGTTTTAAGGTTGTTTTGTGGCTGAAGTTTGTGTCAGTGGTTATTTATGTCTTTTGTCATATCTTGTATAGGATTGTGTTTTGAAACTTTTTAAATAGCCTTTTTGTTTTGTGTCTGTAATGATGATACTCTAAACATCACTCTTAGTTTATCATGTGTTACAATGGTCATTGTCATGACTATGGTTGACCATGAAATCAAATTCAAGGTTTATTATTATAATTTATTTTGTAATTTAGAGATTTGGTATATATATGACAAGTTAGTTCATTAATGTTATTTGCAGATTGATAATATACTTGATCAGTCTCTTGTTTATCCTTACCATTTTATTTTTACGGATTTAGTCACAACTTCCAATTTACAGAATCGTACATATTTGTAATATCCTCACTGAATTTGCAAGTTTAGTCACAACATACAATTTATAAAACAGATTTGTATTGAAAAAAACATAATTATAGTGACATTAATTCAATTTCATTCATCACTTTCCTACATCCAAGTCATAGCCAATGACTACAACTACAAACAAATCAAAAGAAAAACTTAAAATACTATTTTATACTTTTAAAATCCTAATTTTCAGCTTCTATTGTACTAATCATTCAACCCATATTCATCTTCTAATGCTCAATGCTATTTTCATTTTCATGTCTTTCAGTCATGTCTTCTTTTTTCTCGCTATTTACCCACACAAAAAATCCACACCATCTCTTTCTAGAGGTCTGTCACAACAACAACCACAAAATAAATTATGCATGTATTACAAAAAGAAGATGTAAATTCAAGAAGGAAGCAATTCAAGAACTTACATTATAGTTTGGGTATCTAAAAAATGGTATTTTTGGGTTTGCTTCTGTTCCAGACCAGCAAAGAATGGGACGCATCCCACAACCACACAAGTGTGGAACCTTTCTAGCTCTAGCTCGATTTGGATTCCTTCCCAAACTTCCATGTGAACGAGACTTGTTGTAGCTTTCGGAACCTTGGTTGGTACACCTCATCAACTTTTTCAACACCCAAACAATAATATCAATTTGGGAATTTGACACTCATTAGAGTTTTATGTTCATTAAAAGTGGCTAAATTAAGTCTAAACAAATTTTTTCTATGTCAACAAAATTTTATCAAGTTACATATAGATCCACGTGTCACTTAATGTTTCAAATAAATGTGCCGTTAATAGAAATTAACAGCAAAATTAACATAAATCACTTATTAAAATTTGAAAATTTAAATTGAATCAATTAAAATTTTAGGCGTCAAATTAAATCTATCCCCAAATTTCAGAAATTATTTTAAATATTAACTCAAGATACAAGTCTGGTTTTTAAGAGCTTAGAATATCCCAAATAATCAAATCAAATAATCCCTCCGGCGACGTTCATGCACTTTGTACAAATGCCGTTTAGACGTGTATAGGAAATTACGAAAATATCCTTCAATTCCTATGGAAATTACACGCGATGCCATTTCTTCACAGAAAAATACAAATACTTTAAAACATTAACTTTCTCTCTCCTCCTTCGCATTCCAGAGAGAAAGAAAATGGCTATGCAGAGAACTTAATTGAGAAAGGACCAACAGAGAAGAGGGAAATAGTAATAATACACGCGGAGACTGAAACCCTAGATTTCTTCCTTACAACAACATGGTCTCGAAGTAGAGAGTTAGATATATAGACAGCTATAAAAACTCATCTATTAATTTTCTTTTTTTTATGAATGCTCCTTGTTTGGGTGGGGTTTGAATTAGGGTTTTGTAGGATTGTTTAATTTGTGTTTGTCTTGGAATTATAGTTTCTGATTGTATCTGGGAATTGCTGGCGCACTATGTGAAGGATTTGAATTAGGTTTAATTGGATTCTGTGTGATGTGAGTGGTGTGAGTGGGCGTGTCTAGGGTTTGTGTGTGTTTATGTTTTCAATGGGCAGCATGGGTGAGTCAGACAGAAAACGGCGTCACTTTAGCTCCCTGTCACCGACGGCAGCACCTGCTACTGCCAAGAAGCTGCCCTTCTTGCCCATTTCTGAAGACAAAAAGGTGAAACCATTATGATCTTTATTTATTTGTTTGTGTATCTAAAGCTTGTGCTTCAAATTTTGCAGTTCATAATGTTCCATGGATTTTCTTTTTTTCCTTTCTTTTCTTTCGGGTGCCCCGGCCCCAGGGGCGGGTCCTGAGTTTCCTTGCTGTCCTTGTAATTTTAGTTGATGTTTGTTGCTTGAATTTGACTGGCTAGGCATAGAGTTTAATATATGTTTTCTTCTTTTGAAACTACTTGTATGTGGTGTGAACCTATGTACACTGAAACTACTTTTATATTATAGGAAACGCTTAATAGTTATAACCATTTGCATTGCCTATTTTACTTTTTGACACGCATGATTGTCTTTTGATGAATAATTAATAGACTAATAGAGTTACAGTTTACACTTGCCAATTTACTCTGTTGATTGGTTGCAATACCCTTGTTTTGGCTTTTGGATGCTAAGGATATAAGATATATGTTTTAAAGGTTGCCTTTTCTTTTGATCCTACCAATTCTTTTCTTATCTTTTGAGATGAAAAAAGAAAAAAACTTCTCCACTAGAACTGAGGATTGATCTGCTACTCTTTATTTGCAGAGTTAGTACTTACATTGCTATATGATCATTTGTTTGATTCCTTTGTTTGCTTGAGTATCATTCGTGTATACTGCCGAATAATTATGAAAAGAGAAAGTTGTGTCTGTGTAAATGCTGATTGTTATCTCTTTATGAATTCGTGCTTATCTATAACGATTAGAATTCTGAAAAGGTTACTACGTTGTTGGATTTTATTTAAATGTTGTTATGGACTGTATTTAGTACTTCATATAGATCGAATTTAACAATCCTGCATATGGGAAGAACTAAGGTAATAACCTGCATGGGTAATTCTAATTGAACTTACGGCTCTCTTATTACAGCTTGATATTGCTGTACTTCAGTTTCAAAATCAAAAGCTTATGCAGAAATTAGAAACACAGAAGCTAGAGCATACAGCTCTTGAGAATAAATTTTCTCAAATGAAGGAGAGGCAACAGTCATATGACTCTGCTTTAACAGTGGTTAAGAAAAACTGGGAACAGGTAATTTATTTTGTGTTTCATTTTTTACTCCTTAAGTTCAAATATTCCATGCTTTAATTTGTCTAATGATTTATATCACAATCACTTGCTGGGCAATATCCGCTTTCTGCACAAAGCTGGTTAATGACTTGGCATCGTGTTCTGAACGCTCGAGAGAGTATATCTGCAACTTGGATTCAAGATACGCCGCCGTTGCTAGCGGTGAGGTCACTTGATCTTTCTTATTCTTTTATATGATTTTGTGCTGCAAGACAATGCCATGTAGTCATTCATTTAATCACATGTATTTTGAAAATACTCATTTTTGGTTTACATTATTATCGAGCTGTAGTTTCCCTTTTTGCTAGAAAGGATTATAAAATAAATTCGAAGTTGTTCCATTGATTGCTAGCAAGTTCTTTCATAGAAGTAGTTATTTTAAAAGGCATAGTTACATAATACATCTCTTTCAATTTCAGACTTTTATTACTAATCCGAAATTGCAAATGTAAGTGGGATGCAACTCTATTGGGGTTCTAATTGTTGGCCTTCATAATTATGATCTATAAGTATCATAGTGTGACAGGTGAAACCAAACATTCAGGGCAACAATCTTTTCTTTTTTTTTTTTGGGTGGGGGGGCGTCGGACATTACACAAAACATGCTCTTAAGTAATATCTGCTTTTCGATCCTTTTAATCTGAGTTTGCTATTTTTTCCTCACTCAGACTTCTTAGGTTTCTATTCTCTTAATCTATTTAAGTTCCAATTTTGCCCTCACTTAAAACTGAAGAAATTATAGTGTTTCCTTAACTGAAACTCATTTTTTTAAATATACCAATCACAATCAATCTTTTGCATTTCCGGAAACAGAGCAACTAATTCTTTCACCAAGCAGGTGCACAAATAGTTCCCATTAAGGATTCTATATCTCATGTTCAAGCTTTTCCAGCCATGTCCATCTAAGTTTTGCAAGTTATTGGTGTTATTATGAATTTTTTGTTATGCCTTTAATGCTGAAACATCAAATATTATTGCTGATTACTTTTAAGAATCAACTATCCTGCTAAGTGACAGATTTTCTTGACTGGGCTAGTTGATTATTCTACCAAGCTGCATTTGTGTCCTGGGACTATGACTGAGACTGGGGGACTGGGACTGGGACTGACTATTGTGTTTGGTAATCAGAGACTATAACTAAAATTTCAGTCCCGGAACACAAAATTTCAGTCCCTTCAGTACCTCCAAAAAATAGGAATACAGGGGACTGAAATTTTTAGAGACAAAGACTAAAACTTTAATAATATTTCTTTTCAGAAATACTCTCATTTAATTATTCAAATTCTAAATCTATCCCTCAATCTTCATATTTATCTTAAACCAAACATGATATTGAGACATAACTGAGTCCAGTACATTTTACACCAAACACAATTCAGAGACTTAATTTAGTCTTTGTTGTCGGTCTCTGTCTTTCAGTCTCAGTTTCCCTTCCAAACGCAGCTCAAAAGCTTTTCAGAAACCATGCAAGTTCTTGACCTCAACCATTGGTCTATAGGGTAGTTCCTTTTTTTTTTTGGTCTTTTCAAGTAAATTTTGTTGTCATTACTAGGGGGTGTGTACTATTTGGGTGTAAATTTTGTGCTTTGTAGTTCATGGTATTTTGTTTTATGTTTTTTTAAAATGTTGTTCTCTGGTGTAGTATTACCAGTTGTTAAGATCTCAGTTCTTTTTAGGATTAGATTTATAGTTTCAGAATTTGTATTGACATCTGTATGTGGCTGGAAATGGTTGGTTAACAAGGTCATTTGATCTGCATTGCAGATGATAGTCCATCAACTGTTCATGATGTTTTTCTCAGCAGACTGATGCAAACTGGTGCAACTGAAAGCTCTTCCACTTACAACTGTGCAAACCAGGTGGAAGAGCAGAGACAATTGAATTCCGAAAAAGAACAAAGCATTTTGAAAAACGTTGTTACAACTATTCATAAATTTTGGCGTTTGAAGGATGGATTGCATACTGCAGTACTGAAGAAGCTTCCAGGAGATGGTAAGATATGAGTATATTTGTATGTGATTTATTATTTATTAGGCTTATTCTGTCGGAGCAGTTTCTTAGCTTTCTTGGTTACATTGCCTGTTTATAGTTTCATACAGGCAGAAGCTTTCCGCTGATTTAGAAGGGGAAGTTAAAAATTTAAGGTCAGCATTCAGTGAATTGCATTTAAAGCACAAGTCTTTAGCAAGTGAGTTCCAAGCTCGTAGAGATCTTGATGCCAAAAATAAAGCAGAACTTTGTAAATTGAAAGGTAAATTCTTGTGTTATGATATATATTTATTTTTTATCTCCACTTTATTTCAAGTTGTTTTTGGTTTTATTTTTTCTGTCGTTGTCTGGGGGATGGAGTGGGTCAATTTGTCAGTTGTCGTTATACTTGTAGAACGTATAATTGGCTTAATTTAAGAGATAAAGAATAAATGGTGTGTGATTAGGTAATTTTTTTTGTTTTTTTTTCCTTCAATTTTAATTTTTGTATTTGACCATAGAAATTTGAACCAAAAGGAAGAAAGTAAGTACTGGGAAAATATCTTCTGGTTTATGGTAGCGAAAATGAGAACAGCATGACTAAATGATTGTCCGAAGATGAACTTTGTTGAGTTGCATATGCAATGATATATAGGGGTAGGTAAATTCTTTTTATCTTTTACAGCAGAATCAACTAAAGGAAGACAGTAACTAAGGAAAAATATCATATTGTTTAAGTGCATAAAATAGAACAAACGAATGTAGAAGAAAATGTTAAACTCAATATTGTTGCAATATTTAATACTTTCTTTACAATGAAATGAAAATTTACAATTTTCTGAAATGGCCTTAGTGACAATGCGGGAGGAAAGCCATAAAAAGAAACCTAAACACAGCAGGTTTGTGGGTGAGGTGGCATGGGTGCCATTTTGGTTTCTTTAGGTGAGGAGAGAATGAAGGAACAATACATGGAAGGAAAAATGTCATCTTTTTTATGTGTTTTGAGGAAAAGGAAAGAAAGTGAAAATGAAGAGACAGTACATGTGGTGTTAAAATGACATATATGCCCTTATTGTACTAAAAAATAGATGTCATTTAATTCAGTTTTTAAATCATTACACAAATTTAAGAATTATTTTGTAGCAATGTTACTAAGAAATAAGAAAGGGTGCTGGTGTAGCTGCACACTACAGCGCCAGGAGAACGGAGAACCCAAGTTCTACTCTTGGAGAGAGCACCAGTTGGGAGAGAAAGCTTGACTATGCTTGAAAGGGGATTAAACCCTTTCCTGGTAATAGGGACGAGGAACACTCTTCGGAAACCAAAATAATAAAAGTTGTTTTAAATTAGTTGTTTAAGCGAAACTAAATTTGGTGTGGACACTGCCATTTTTGTATGATTGATTTTGTTGGGGATATAATGGTGAATTGCTTCTTTCGCCTTTTTCTCTCATTTTTCTGCACACTTGGGAGGGTGAAGTTCTTCAAGTTGGCATGCACACCTTTCTTTTTCTTCCTCTATTTCTCAGTTATCCCAACTTCAGTGTAAACTCACTAATCCGGTGGTCCTCTTGTACTCTTCCTTTCCTACTTCTGTTACTCTTGTCCTCTTGTACTCATTCAACACATTGTGTTGATGGAGTGAAAGGCAGCACACTGCCTCAAGATTGCTGCTTTAATGTTAGAACCAATTTCTTCATAAGGAAAATCATAAAGAATTGCTCTTAAGTAGGACATGTGTGGTGCTTGTTAGGGATGAATATAGGCTGGGTCATTGGTGGTCTGTTGGGGCTTACTAATGGAGTGTTAGGCCCAGTTTGGGTGAGCAACTTAATTAAGCTCCTTTTGAAAAAAGAGCGTAAACAATAAATACTTATACTAAAAATAGCTTATAAATAAGTTATTTCGTATTTGGTTTTTCCGTCTTAAAAGTGCTTATTTTAAAAGAAGAGTAATAAAAAGCTTTTTATTATAAGAGAAGTCTTTTTTTTAGCTTCTCCATAAGCACTTAAATAGCTTTTTAGAAAGTTACAATTTGGTTTTGAAAATTGTACCAAACATTAATAGTATAACTTTTCATAAGTTAAAAGGTAAAAAAAGTTACTTATGGACCTATCCAAACTAGCTCTTAGTCTTGGCATGGATATAACTGAGCTAGGCCAAACTTCTGAAGGCTTTTTTAAATGCGCATTTAGGTAAATGCAAATTGCTTGTGGTTTAAGTAAATGGAGATATATTTGCCATTTGGAAATTACAATAAAATTAAACTTCTACGGCTCCTTGAGGAAAGAATTATTTAATTTATTTTACTGGAAATATGAATCTATTTTTTCTACTTGCATATCTAATTTAAGTTTCTTTGGTATTGAGGCAGGATAAACTTTTATACCAAAAATAATATATTTTGAAGTTAGTAATTTTATTTTAAGGGAAGAATGGTTGGGTAATTGTTGAGTTTAGTTTTTATTTTTAACTTCTGTTTCTGTTTTTATCAATTAGAAGGAAATTGGTTGAGTTGCCTCCGTGTGACCTAAGGTCATGGGTTTAAGACTTGGAAGCAGCCATTGATATGTAATTATCAGATTAGGCTGTCTACATTACATCCTCTGGATATGGCCCATCCCCAGACTTACGTTAACGCGGGATGTTTGTGCATTGGGCTCATAGTTTTTGATTGCGGATAGCGGCAAGCCAAAAATCCGCTTTGTGGGAAATGGCGGACTGCCAAAAAAATACATGTATATGCACAGAAAAACTCAAAAGGTAATAAATTATAAAATCTAATCAATTTAAGCAACTTTCTACTCATAAGGCATCCAATTAATTCAGCAAATGCAGTAGCAAAATAAACAAATAAGCATAACATCAGTCATAATACACCATAGAATATAAGAGGCAGGGGCAGGGACATTATAGTCACGGGCTTGTCTTGAACCTATGTAAATTTAAAAAAAAATGGAAATAGAGAGGTTTATAATATAATTTATAGCACCGAACTTATGTAAATAAATGGGGAAACGGGAAAGTAAGAAAGGGTAGGAAGACCAGAAGTCTGGAACAGAAACTAAGGTACGAAGCAGAGAGAGAGGGAACCCGTGGCTTGCAGCAGCGGCGAGTGGCAGCGAGCAGTGAGTCAGCGACGGCTTCGCCAGAACACAGAGAGAACGGCAGAAAGGAAAGACGGAGAAGGAGGAACTGGAGTTGGACGGTGCTGCCTGGCATGCTGCCGGTGGTTCTTCCGGCAGCAGAGCAGCCTGGAGCAGAGAGGGAGAGAGAGAAGAGAGTTTTTGGACCGTCAGAGAGGAAGAGGCAGTTTTCTGAAGAAAGGATGCTGAGGAAGGTGGTTGTAACCTTTTAGGGTTTCCTAAATGACCAAAATAATCCTCAATTTTTTCAAAAATCCAAAAAAACCCTGCAATTTCCGCCATTTCTATTGCGGGTCTGCCATGTTGCCACTGCAATTGCGGTCGCCATTTCGCCGTCCGTGAAAAACTCATTGCGGTAACCACTGTATGGCGGCAAGGAAGAAATCCGCCATGCCATAACATTATGGCGCCGCCATACCGCTTTTTTAAAACATCAATGGGGCTGCCCTTTTTTTTTTAATTTTTAGAAGGAAATCGGACTGCCTGGTTCATTGGTATGATGTAGTTTTATAGAAGAATAGATGGAAAATTTGAGGAAAAGGACACCTGGAAAAAAAAGGGTAAAGAAGTAATTTTGTGGGGAAGAAATTAAAGAATTATTCCAATACTTAAGAAATGAATCTTGACAATTGTCATTTGAGAAATAAATCGAACTTTATTAGGAAAGAATCTTAACGGCACTATATAAATGGAGTCGTGAATGTAAGCTGGAGAACTAGAGGGGAGGTGAGTGTAGAATTACACTAAACTTCAAGGTCTTGGGGTTCAAAGTAACTGAGGTTCACTGTAATTTACCCTTTATTGTATTCAGCCAAGGTTGGGATATGACATGCAATTTATTTGTCTTGCTGTTATTTGTTTAGGGGAGCTTGAACGCATTCTTGCAGAACTGGAAGAAAGCAATAGCAAACTTTTAACTCTTAAAGCAGAGAGAGATTCAGCAAAGGGGGCAGTTCTCCCTGTCTTAAATGTTGGAACTGCGCATGTTGCTAGTGATAAAGTCAGAGACAAGCAAAAGGATTTGCAAGATATGGAATCTACTCTGAAGGACCTATTGGTAATGTTGTTGAATTCTTTGGCCCTGTTATAAAATTCTTGGGATATCAAACCGTAATTATTTAGTTTCTCAGGACCAAGGTTCGTCTCGATTAGTGGAACTGAAAGGTCTTCACGAGGAAAGAATAAGAATATTGCAGCAGTTGTGCGATCTACAGGTTGCGTTTATTGTTTGTACCTATGATGTGTTTGGTATTTTCCTACTGTTATGTTTTGCAAGGCTATGTTTTAAATGTATTCTCTTACAATGTTTGACTTGGAATTATTTCATCAGAACACGTTGAAGAATTTGGATTGTATTACTTCTTCCCATTGCTTCCAATTGGTTAGAGATCAGATAGAAAAGTCAAAAGCCGAAGTTCACGAGTATCAGGCTTTATTCGAGAAACTACAGGTTGTAACTGGTCGTTACTTATTTATTTAATTTAGATTTAGATATTTTGACATTGTCCTATGAGGTATGATGTGCTTCTTATGATAGCCCCCTTTTGTTTCTATTGCATTTTGCTTATGCCTCTAGGTTGAGAAAGACAATCTTGTGTGGAAGGAGAGGGAATGGTACATTAAAAATGACTTAGCAGATATTTTTCAAAGATCAGTGTCAGTTGCTGATTCTAGAGTGGCTGATTTACGGTCTGAGATACAGAAAAAGATAGATGAAAGAAATGTGATTGAAAATAAACTGCATGAGGAAGCAAGAGAACCGGGTTTGGCTACTTCCTTTGTATAAAGCATGCAATGTTATTGTTGTGTGGTTTAATTGTTCATAAATGGTAATCAATTTCTATTTGCTTCAGGAAGGAATCAAGTTATAGGAGAATTTAAATCTTTGCTTTCTTCATTTCCTGAGGAAATGGAATCTATGCAAAGTCAACTAAGCAAGTATAAAGAATCAGCTTCAGATATCCATTCTCTGCGTGCAGATGTGCAGTCTATTTCTAATATTCTTGACAGGAAGGTTGGTTTAGTTTATTTATGAACTGCACTTTTTTGGCTGCATAAATCAAGGGCCCTGAAATGTTTCTGCCCTCTTTAATAATGACAGGTAAAGGAATGTGATGTTTTCACTGTTAGGGCTGCTGGTCAAGCTGCTGAAATAAAGAGGCTGCTTGGTGTGGTATGTTACTTATACTTGATATAAAAGAATGTTAGCTGCTTTTGGTTTGTGTGGTCCTTTAGTTCGTCTCATTCAGGTTGTGCTCTATAATGAGCAATTACTTGACATGACATTGTATTCTTCCAGTTCTTGTTCGAAGTGTTTCATAAGGTTAGAAAGTAGAAGACAATGTGTGCATGTATGTGTGTGTGAGAGGGAGAGTTAAAGCAAAAAAAAGACGAATTTAGAAAACTGAGGTAGAACTTCAGAACTTATTTGAATGAATCATTACAAGGGAAGTATCTATTTGGTGAGTCATGTTGTCCGGCAAGCTATACTAGGGTTTATGCCATGGTACCTAGACCAGGTCCTATGTAGTTTAGACTAGTTAACAGCCATGATGAAAAAGATTGCTGACGGTTTTGGCAGATGTTTTTCTCCACTGCTGGAAGTGCTTTGCTTATGTACTGTATGAACAAAAAATATTGGCTAACTCAGGGTTGGTGAGATACTGAGAAGTCAACAATGCCTAGTCTGGTGCATGAATTGTTAGTGGGTTTATCTGTTCAGACATTAACTGGTTCTTTTGTATCTATTTGAGGATTCTTCCCATCTAACTATATCCTTATCTATCAAATAAAGAAAAAAACAGGATAGTATGTCCTTGCATGGCCAAATTCTTAGTAGATAATCTAGGTAGATCCATCAGAGTTTATTTGATGCAAAATACTTGCTTATATAGCCAATGGCCGACTTGTTATGAGGTAACTTGACAACGTGGAGTTATTGTGCATAAGTTCCAGCTTGCATGGGTGATTTCCATTGGGGATTTTACAGGGCTTAAGAACAAGTGTTACATTCCAAAGTTGTAAGTAGCATTAAGGTAGGTAATTTGGGGAAGTTGCAACAAATTTACATCGAGTTAACATCTAAGAAGAGCAATGAGGAGTGGGGCCTAGGTGAATAGTTTGATCAGTGGGTCAATGGGACCGGACGTGTGTCTGAGCTAGGATTGTTTGGGAGTGTTGCTGAACTAACTAAAATTTACTATGTCTTAGGCTTGAGAACCAACAGAATGTGTACGAAGAGTGGACTGTTATAAATATCAGAGTTCTATACACCTCAATTGCTTTAAATAGTTTATACTTAATGGGTGTGAGCAGAGGTGCACCTAAATTAAGGTGAAAGTAGCAGTAAAATAAATGAAACACGTGAAAGTATCTCACAGTAAGACCCACTCGTCACTATCACTCCAAGAAGATAAAGCGAGAGAAATTGAGCACCAAATACATATATTGATAAAAAAAAATCATTAATATATAGAGGAATACAAAGAAGCAGAGGAAAAGAAATCTCCCAAACTAAAAGAATACATAGAAAATCATAACATCAGTGAATTATGGCTTTACAATCTCTGATCACGTCTGAGAGGGACAGTTCTCTACAGAGTCCATATGCTTTACATGATAGATGCTCAATGCCTAGTTCTATTCCAAACAACTCTTCCTGGGTATCTATCATTAAATGTGTAAATTGCGCTATAGCCTCTAGCCAAATACTCTAGATAGTGACATCTATTGCACATTGCCACTAAGATTTTGCCTCTTTCTTTCTCCCAGAACCTGCAAGCCTCAAACAAAGAATTCCACAAAGAATCAGCCAAATGGCAGTGCAAAAACACGTGAGACTATTTCTGAATTTATCCAAACCCAACACGCGCACATAAGGGGTAATGGCCTCATGTGGCCTCCTAACCTGCAAATTGTCATTGGTATTAGTTCTGTTAAGCACAACTGTGCATATAAAGGATTTGATTTTGGAGGTAGATTTGGATTTCCATTTTCCATATGGGAGTTTATAAAGGAGGAAGGAAAGGTGGTGTTGTTGAGGATTGTGATAGAGACTTGAAATAAGATTACACAAGTATACTGATCAGATGTATCAAGTGACCACAATCTTTTATCAGGGCTGGAAGACATAGGAGCATTACTATTTTCATTTTTTATTTTCATTGTTTTCTATTTTAAAGATTTTTCTGAAGGAGAATAGGAAACATGGAAAATGAAAACAGAAACCAACCAGGCCATAAGATGCATAAAGTGGGTGCAGGATAGTGCAGGATACATTATCAAGATTGTCCTATGTGGAACATGTTTACTAAGGAAATTAAAATAAATTAGGACATGCTAATTCTCATTATTGGTTCTTTGTATTATTTATTCCCATTTCATTTCACTTTTATAATAATAGGGTTGTTAACTTGAATTATCACATGCAAGATATAGATTAAATTGTTAGTTCTGCCTTGGACATAATCAGTTTGATGTGTATGAAAAATGTATTGGTTAAGATATAAAACCAGTCTTGTCTTTATCCAAGATCATAAACTGTTGAGATGATATAGCATCGTAGTTTCAATAACCAAATGGTATTGAATTTTGATTTCGTTCCATTCTGTCATCTTACTACTAATGTAGGTGGGAAGTTATATATAGTGCCATTCGCCCTATAGACTAGTGTGAGGTGGCATGTTAATATATAATTCCATTCATGTGCTAGTAGCTTTAGGTTTTGGTGAGATGGTTCATCAAAATGCACAAGGTCATATAAATTGGATAGGATCACATATGTAAGGTGAACAATTTTCTTTTCTTGTAAAAATGCATCTTCCTTTCCTTTTGATGTAGGTTGAAGAATTGAGAGAGAGTGAGCGGGATTTGAAGTTTATACTGGAAATGTTTAGACGTGAATCCATTGATTCAAGGTTCGACTTCAAATTCTCAACTTGAATTTGTATGGTCTATTATGATTGATATGGTTTATATCTTTTTGTCAACTTTGTTTTAGCGTTATGAGAAGAATTTGCGCATGAATATTTTCAGAAACAAGTGCATCTCTCTAAGTTGTAATAAATTGAATGACACAAATGATTAATACAAGTAATAAAATTATGTGAGATTATCATGTTCTAAAGAAGGAACAAATTTATGTGTCTATATGCTCGTAACATTTGATAAATGGGATTATTACCTATATGTTTAGCACTAGGGATGGCAGTAGGGATCTGTGCATGGAGAAATTTGTGTCAATCCTCACAGAGGGCTGAATGTGGGATTTCCCCATGGGGATTAGGATGGGGGAGTAAATGCCCCCTACCCCACAAAGTGATTCCGTTTGGATGGTGACTATGCCTTCGCTCAATGGAGATATTGGTCCCATGGGTAATTTGACAATTTTCATATGCTCACCATACTTTTAATTGGAAGAAGAAAACCACAACCACCTAACTAGACCTAGTTAATGGTTTATGCTCTTACTTCATACACAATCGGTAAGCTTGTACACTCACCTATAATATTCTTCTGTGCCCCCCTTTGTTTCTCCAATTATTGCCGACTTATGACTACCATCGACTGACATCAAACAGTGATTGGCAGCGGTGGATTTAAGGGTGGCTCTAAGGTGGCCATGGTCCCCCCCAATTTTTTTAAAAAAATAAGTACTATTAGTTTATTATTATTATTATATAATTAATATATATATATTATAGATTAAATATATTTTAGTATATTACACAAAAAAAATTTACATGTTATGTTAGTAACTTAATATGTATAAATTATAATGTGTATTATAATATATTAGTAGCAATTAACAAATAGGTTTAAAAAACAATAAAAAGCGTATAAATATATTAGTAATTGAAAAGTTATTGAAAAAAATAGGTTTGGATTAATGTAAAAAAGGAACAACTATAAAAAAATTTCTTGTTTTGACTCTTTTTATGACAACAGTAACAACTGAATAGACTTTTTGTATAATAAAAATTATTAAAACAAGACTTTAAAACAAGATGGAAGACGAATTTTTAGCAGATTATATGATTGTATATGTTGAAAAAGAGAATGCTTCAAAATTTATTTCAGATGGTAAATTAATAATTTGTTATATGAAATATCGCAGAACAAATTTAAAAATACCAAAATCCTAAAGTATGTAGTTGAACGTTGATTTCCATATAATATAATTATTAATTTTGACCTATATATTATAAATTATATTTTGTTGACTTTTTGTTATGTTATATTTTAATTTATTTTGTATTTAATTTGGCCCTCCTCTTATAAAATTTCTGGATTCGCCATTGGCGACTGTTGAGGACATGAGCCATCAAAAAATGTTGTGAGCCAGTCAGCCAGACTCCACTTGAGAGTTGGCAAGCAGATTGCAAAAGCAAACTGCAGAAAACTGCACAGAAGACTGGGTGATAGAGGTATTGCGAGATTTTTTCTGTTGCTTGAACGTGGAGAGGGATGGAGGGAGGTATGGGGCATGGAATGGTGAAATGCTCATGCCATGTTACCTCTATTTGGCACTCAAGGGTTGAGGTCCCTATAACCTTAATTTCAAAACAAGGATTTGGGTCCCTTGAATTATTTATTAGGGATTTCAGAGTAGGAGTGGTCGCCCCCTCTTGGTGGTTTTTTTGGGGGGTGGGGGGGTTCTTTATTGCATTATTCTTATGTATGTGACCCAGATCTTAAGATTGCCGCATAAGTGGGTTTCGTAGAGTTCTAACAAAATATTTTGAAATACAATAACTTTCCAAACATTTCGAGAATGTTCCATAAAGAATTAGAATGTCATTGGAAAATTGTCAAAGCACTTAGCTGCTAGTGGTTTGTGCTTTGACACTATGAATGTGCTTTTTTTAAAACCGACCTTTGAACCCTTAACCAGGCACATTGACAGCAGCTTTTGATATTAAGCGACTTCATTGACCACCAAGATGAAAAGGAAAGGCAGGCAGCTGTTAGAAATTTTATTTTTTTTAGCGCACAAGATATTGTGATATGATTGTATCATTGTATGTATTGGGCTTATTTTGAGGTTCAGTACAAGTTATTTCAAATCCTTCCCTTCTCCAAAAGCTTAACTCACAAACACAGTCTAAAGGTGTGGTTTGACAATCTACTTGCAAGCACACTGTGCATTAAATACATATTCTCTAAGAGGACAAAAACATAATGCAGTTGATTATCATTTTATCTTTGTAAAGTTTCGGTAATCATATTGGCGGAAGTCACATCAGAAGTGAACAGGTAGGTGATATTCCTGGAGCACGTCAGAATTCCAGGCTTGTAGTGGAGAGATCAAGTCAACTTGGATTTCATTGAAGCCTTGCAAATTGTATTGACTCATTGCTGAATGATTTCAAAAACTATTTATGTTAATTTAAATTCTTTTGGAAAAATTAACATATGCATCACAACTATGTTCAATATTTGGTTGCATCATAACAGTGAAAATTTGTGAGCTTTCCTCTTATTGTGGGTTATTGGCATGCTTGGTCTGATTAGTGCTTGTAACAGAATACGTGGAAAACTAACTGATCTGTGTCTGCAGGGATATCATGGAAGCCCGTGAGGCAGAATACAGAGCATGGGCAAATATTCAAAGTTTGAAAACTTCTCTTGATGAGCATGGCTTAGAACTGCGTGTTAAGACAGCAAATGAAGCTGAGGCCAAATCTCAACAAAGGCTGGCTGCTGCTGAAGCTGAGATAGCTGCCATGAGACAGAAATTAGAAGATTCTAAAAAGTTAATCTCTTATTTGATTAGTTATTGAAATCTGCTATTCTCTGAATATTTATTTATCTATTTTGCCAATTTGTTTCCTTTTAATTATTTTCTGTCTTCTGATGTTTCATTTCTAATTTCTAACTTCTCTTAATGAATTCTTTTGCAAGGATTAAGGCTTTCTTTTTTATTTTTTTTTTCAATCAGTTGGATGAATTTCCTTATTATTTATGTCAGTAGGGTGGAATTAAATGTTTCATGTGAATGCCATTGACAGGAGCTCTATAAAGCTGTTTCTGTGCTCTATTGAAATTTCTTTATTCTGATATTTTAGAATTTCAGAGCTGGTTACTCATTCATCTGTAATATTTTTATTATTTCAGGGAGATGTCTGAACTGTCTGTTGTATTAAGATCAAAAAATGGAGAAAATGAGGCCTACTTGTCTGAAATAGAGGTCAGCTATTTTGTCTCAGTGGTAGAATGGAATTCTCTGCGCATAGGACAATGGTTGCTTAGAATTCAGTTTCCAAATTTGTCTAGCTCTTACAATGTTAACGTGGTCTCTTGTTGGTGCTATGAGTTTTCTGCAGTCTATTGGGCAAGCATATGATGAAAAACAGACTCAAAACCAGCATATGCTGCAGCAGATTACTGAGAGGGATGATTACAATATTAAGGTAACTTGGTTTTCTTCTGTCTTGAAATCTGTTGTAGTTTTATGTAAATGTAATTTCAACATTATAATAACTTAATAAGGTTAGTTTGTTATCTCCATACAAGCAAAAGCTTGCCATAGATCTAGTATCAAGTTAAGAAGAAACAAATTCTGTAAATCTGAGATGAACTTCTCAGTCTGAATTGTGATACTCAGATGTAGGGATTATGTCCCAACCTAATATTCCAAACAGTGGTGTAAATTGAACATTGTGACACAGATTTGGCCTCTGTCCTTCTCCCAAACACAGGGAACCTAGTCAATGGGAAACTGATGCAGACCGAACACTCACCTAGGATATCAAAAAAATATTCCATAAAGATTCAACCAGATGGCAGTTCAAATCAAATCTAATATTGGTTCTGGATTTGCTTCCACATAACACAGACATCACATCGGAAATAGCCTTCTATGGCTTTCAAGATTGCAAATTATCATTGGTAATATTTCTCTTATGCATAGTTGTCCACAGATATTTGATTTCAGAGGGAGCCTTGGACTTTAAAATGAGTTTATCAATGTACAAATAGGTTGTATTAAGGGAATGAGTTGGGAACTGAATAGAATTTGCATATATAAAATGATCAAGAGACCACTTATTTAAGTTGCGGGACACTTTCTCAAGGATGCTCAAAAGAAACAACAATTATGAGAACTTTCTTTTATCGAAGTTATGAAAGAGGCTGAGGCTCCAGGAATTATTGGAATCCTTTGCACTGTTGGAATGGAGTGTTGTCAGTTGTGTAATGGAAGTCAATAAAGGTGAGGAAATGATAGATTAGAGTGCTTTCCGACCCAATGGTTCTTCCAACAATTAAACCAACCATTACCTACCCTAAGTAGTATAGTAGAATTCCTGGGTGCTAGAATGAGTAGCTTTGGTGGCAGTATTAGCATCTCATCTATTTTTGTCAAAGCCATACTCTTGATAACTTGATCCATAAATGATGAGGCTCTAAAGGAAACTCTTATTCTCATTCAGCTGAAGCAATGTTTTTTTACATCAAAGATAAGATTAGCATGTGCCAAATAAGAGCACTTACTTAGGTCTGTTGAGTGCTGGATGCATAATAATAATTAATATAATGGGGTTTCATTACTAATCGGCCAAATATCTAATTACTAACAGAGAAGAGTTTGAAGCTAAAAAGCTGACCCAAGAAATGTAAAACTCAAAATTTGAAGCCCTATCTCTGGCGCTACATAACTAGATATCTGTGTACACTAAATGGTTTGGTTACGGATACTGACAATGCCAGTAAGAACAAAAGCATTGTTGGTGTTCTTACTCTAGTAAAAAATTGGTTGTGCATATTTTATCTTATTCCAAAATTCAAGGGTTGAGATTTGTTGCTGACTGTTGAGTAAATGGATCATTGAATGCTTACTTTGAACTAGCTGAAAGTCAAAAATTAGATTCGAGTCTGGTACATGTTGACTCTAAATCTTTAAATCTGTAGGTTCAGAACAAACTTCTTCAATATGTTGTCTATCAAAAAACTTGTCAGTCACAGATTAATACATGGTAAATTTCATTTGCCAATACTTTCTAAATTAAAAGATGATGTCCTATTCATTGTAAATCGTTCACTATCTTACCCATTTTGTCCTACTAGTTTGTATATATTCAACATTTGCGAATAAAATAGCAAACCGACATCCATGTTCATATCAATGCACATAGCATAACTTAACTTCTCTCCCCCTCATGTTTTTCCTTTTAGTTTTAAAATATTAAAATGTTTAGATATCTTTTCTTTTATTATTCTATCTTAATATTAGTAAGTGCATGTATGAAGAAATCATGGCTTGCATTGGGTGCCTGCTAATATTGTTATGGTGCAGCTTGTTTTAGAAGGTGTAAGGGCAAGACAAAAGCAAGATTCTTTGGTCATGGAAAAGCGGGTAATGCAACACGAGATCCAGCAAGCAAATGTAACCCGAAATTTATATGATTCAAAAGCTGCGAGAATTGAGGACCAGGTACATAGATCTTGATATAAACTGAATTTCAGATATGAATTTAGACTTGATGTCTTATTAGTTCCTATGCAGTTGAAATTTTGTTCAGATCAAATTCAAAGACTAATAGAGGATAAGATGCAAAGTTCTGTCACTTTGGAAAACACTCATAGAAGGCTGTTGGATGTTAGAAGATCATCTCAACAGGCTAAGGATACAGTTACAGAGGTGCAATCTAAATCTGGTAGTAGTCGAGTTACTTGTATGGAGTTACATGTTGAACTTGAGAAAGAAAGGTATTTCATAATGTAAATATTTCGGTATTTGTATGCTTTAGACAGATTGATTGGAATGCTTTAATTAATTTCTCTTTCTATACACCATTTCATTCTTGTTCTAGATTTTCCAAGAAAAGAATAGAGGAGGAGCTGGAGGTTTCTAGGAGAAAGCTTTCGCGCCTTAAAGAACAGAATGAAGGATGCTCGGTGATTGAAAGACTCCAAGAGGAACTGGCAGAGTACCGGGAAATTGTTAAATGCAGTATCTGCCAAGACCGGACAAAAGAGGTACATGTTTTTCTTCCTCTTTCTGAATGGATTGTGAGCTATTATGTTGGGTAAAATTTGTGAACATGCTGGATAGAATAGTCTCCTATTATAGCTGGTAAATACTTGATTGAAGTCATCTTTGACGCTCCTTGGCTTTATATTCGAGGATGGGAGCTTTATTTTGTACAAGAGTATTTAAATATTTTTTGTCTATCTATGTTGAAAGGAACAAAGGTTTTAGGATTTTTGGGTTGTCAATGGGTTATTTAATGTGTACAACATGGACATGAAAACGATAGCAGCTGCTAAAATTTATTAGCAGCCCACTATAGTAGGTCCATCTGTCCTGACCTTAAGGACAAGGTGGGATATTATGTGGGGTAAATTGTTAGTAGTTAGCTACAAAAGGAAGAGGGGAGAATTATATGAACTCTTGGAGTTAGAAAACACTAGAATTTCCTCTAGTAACTATTGAATACACATTAGTTTTTTGTATTTTGGTTTGTGTTTTACTAAACTTGTCTTTCTTTTTCCTTTTTTTTTTGTCAGGTGGTAATTACAAAATGCTACCACTTGTTTTGCGGTACATGTATCCAGAAAGTATCTGGGAGTCGACACCGCAAATGTCCACAGTGTAGCACAAGCTTTGGGGCTAATGATGTTAAGCCTGTTTACTTGTGACTGGAAACTTGGAGTTCTCTCCTGTGGGTTGGCGGCCAGACCATAGTTTTCTTTTGAATTTTCTGGTAAAAGAAATGGGGTATGAATACTCAACAGTTGATAAGGAACTTTGGCAGGGAATACTGAGTTCCTGTCCGGTTTTGATTTAGATCAAATCGGATTCTTTTTGCTGGTACTTTTTCTTGGTACCATCTGTACTTTGTTGAATCTGGAATATTTAGATTTAGAGTTTAGTATAAAGAACTTGGAGCCATAGGAAAAGTGATAATTGTTCCGTGCAGATTTATCATAATACATCTTCCGATGCGATTTGGAGAGGTCATCAAGGTTGGCCTTCGCTGTGCGATTAATAATTCGAACTGTTGTATTCCTGAAACATGGCAAATTGCCTTGGAAGTTGACTCTAGAGAGAAGATATTCTGACATCTGTAGTTTGATTGCTAGAAACACAAATTTTGTCTTGGGATGCTTTTGTATATACGTTTGATTTGATTGTATAATTGGTCGTTCAATTCCCTTTTTGATAGCCTGTAATCCTTGTAATGGGTAATGCTATTCCAAACGATTTTTGCTCGGTCTGTATAGTTATCATAACTTGATTCTATAAATTGTATAGAGTCTTGCTTCTTATGTGTTGTATTGTTGAAGCTTCGGTTCTGCCAATTGGAGCAATGGTCTCTGTGGGGGCGTCACTTGATATGTATATCCAAAAACAGAATGTTTGGATGTGAACTTGGTGCTCACGGGTACAACGAGTCCGTTCTGGTTAATTGTTTCTTTTTATGTTTTTTCATGGTGAAAAACCATGTATTTAGTTATATGGTTTCAATGTGTTGCAGATAAAAAAATCACCCTAAAATTTTTCTCCTTGGCTTGGCTCGAGACTAAGAACACCGATGACCTGAGGACTCCTGGCCCAAAAGGCATCGGGTTCTCTTGCATAGAGAGCATTAAGGTCGAATATCGAGTAGTCATTGGAACTTGAAAATGATTAGGGAGTGGCGACAGTGGTGGTAAGATAATTCGTGATGAAGGAATAAAGCTGGGTTAGGACGAACTTTGTGTCCTTGTGCTGTCATTATCGAAGATAGTTTAGACTCACTCTTTGCCTTACTTGGAGTTAGGGCTGGCAATGGGTAGGGTAGGGTAGGGTTTGGAGCATATTCTAACTCTACCCGCGGGTTGAAAATTTTATTTAAATTTTACTATATCTTATCCATGAGTTGAGAATCTCTCAATCCTAACTTTATTCGCATTCTAAAGTTCTAAATCCTACCCTATTCTACCCGCATAAATATCAACTTTTTTCAAAGTAAATATAAAATTCAATCATTTCAAATTTTATATATATATTAATAACATAAAAAATAACAAACTAATGCACTAAATTACTAAATTAACTAACTAGTGTAGTGGTTGTTCACTTATTGTATATCATTACATAAGAGAGGTTGTGGGTTCAACTCTCACTTCCTTCAAAAGCATCATGTTTAAGCATTTCATTCTTACGTTCCATTAGAAATTTCTCCTAAAGCTTGAAAAATGAGATGAATCTGGAAAAAGCCTTGACTTTAGGACTAGAGGGTGGGTTTTTGCCCGGCTTACTGAGACTCCGTTCTCATTATACTCAAATAGAAAGAAGTTGGATCCTTGACAAGGTGGTCCTATCCTAGGCTTAGAGCTGAGCTAGACCCCTACCTCAAACTTATTTCGGAATGATTTAGAGAGCTGCGAATTAGGCTTTCAGACTGGTGGCAAGCAAGGCAAGAAGATAAAGTCCTGACCTTAAGCAGATTTTTGACATCTTTCTTGCATCTGCTTTCAGGTTTGACATGACATTAGAGCTCATAGTACCTAATTTTTATAAAATATGTGTTATATTTGAGATGTGGGTATGATGTTTTGCTAGGATTTTAAGGAATGAACTCTTTGGTCCTACACATGGGCCCAACGGTAAAACTTGGTGGAACGATAATGAAGAAGTATAGGGGTAGCAATGGATAGGATATGGTAGGGTTTTGAGCCAATTTTAACCTTACCTGCGGGTTGAGAATATCTCAACCCTAACCCTACCCGTTCTTAACCCGCGGATATCCAACCTAATTGCGGGTTACGAAAAAAGATGTAACATTATTATATAACTTGATGATAATTTCAAATAAAATTGATTTTTATGTAAAAAAAATATTAAATTATCAATTAATGATCTTCTTTTAATGACTAGAGATCTTTTGCATTTAGTGAGAGATCTTTAGTTCAACATCCACTTAAAATATATTTTTATATAAGTATATAACATATACATATATAGGGTGCGAGTTGGTTGGATAGAGTTGAGACACAACCCGCACTCTACTTGACCCGCACGAAAACCATATCCGCACCCTATCCTACCCACTGCGAATCGAGTTGGCAACCCTATATGTTGTCACCCCAAAGAAGTACCATCCATATCCACAAACTTAATATAAAGCTCTATTACTTGTTGGATATCACGCTCCTTTATATCGGACACTAGCTGTCATCCAATGAAAGAAATTGATATTCTACTTATGTGTTCAATTCCAATTATTTCGATATACATTAGAATAAAACTTTTAAGCTTTATCAAATATTACAACCACCAAGTAAGCATAATAATGGAATAATTGCATACAAGACATGCACTATCATCTTTACATATAATAGTTTTATTTGGATAAACACAACTATATGTTCACTAGAATTTGAGCTTGAGAATACATTAGAATTAACGAATGAATTATTTAGAAATTAGGATTTAGTATTTGTAGGCCAGTCATTTTTTTTTTCCTTGATCTCTTGCTATTTCACAGGCACTACGTGCAAAATTGGGAAACCTTATATTGTTCTATTTCACTTTTTCTGACTGCGAAATTTCGTTAACGCCTTTATTTCCAAGACATGCAGCGAATGCGAAAATTGTGTTAATGTGTTTGATTAATGTCATGACCAATTTTTCATAGTGACCGTGAAATTGGTTTCTATCTTAATTTCACAATCCGAACTTGTAAAGTTAGATTGCCAATAAAATTATGAAATAATAAGCAAAAATTATTTTTTTTAAATAAATTAGTAAATAAGGAATTTTTAAGATAAAAAGTCAAAAATTAATATGATATAAAAGGGTGATGAAATTTCTGTTTGAATGAATGCATAATGAAGATTTTTATTTTTTTGCACAATATCAGCTTTGACTTCTTTTTATTTAATGATGTAGTTTTCAACCATGCTATGTATGAGGGAAAAAAAAAACTATCAAAACAATTATTGGCATAAAATATATGTTTGAATTAGGGGATTTATATTTAAAATGTATAGAACACAACACGTGTGTATATATAAAAATAGAATAAACTATCATTTGTACCCATAAACTTTGTGAATGTTGACAAAAATATCCATTAAATAAAGAAACTAATGTTGTACCAAAAAACAATGGGTTTGGTATGACAAAAGTACCCAAATCATAATTTTTTGTTGACTTTTTAATAAAATTTCTAAATTACTCCCATTATCTTTTCTAAATCTCAAACTTTCACAACCCTCATCACCACCAACACTTTCCCTGATTATTACCACCGTCTCCCCTTTCCCTCTTCACTACCACCACTCACCATCAACACCACCAGCACCACCATCATCTCCCTTTAACACCATCATTCCTTTTTTTTGGAGGTTTTCTCTGAGCAGTTGTGAGCTAAGCTGTAAGTAACTAATCAAAATTATAAGAGCATTGGGATCAAACAAAAACCTGGAACCAGATCTCAAATCATTGAAAACCTCAAGATTCTCACCGGTAAGAAATCAGAACAAGGGCGCAATCATAAAAGAGAACAAATTGTTGTACAAAACAAAACTCCAAGAGTTCAATCCTAAATTCATGATCATGTGCTTGACGTAAACTATCTAAGTAGTGATTGTGATAAGATAAGCAAAAACCCAAAAATAAATAGTAAAGGTAAAAGCGGAATCAATGGCGACATACCTCGGTGCCAGCAAGGATAACAACGCGGGAGAAAAATGTGAACTTGGAGGGGCAAGGCAAGTGGTGGAAGACGGTATCCACAAGGGCGACGAGGAGAAGAGTGAGAGATTGGAAGACGATGAAGGTGTCGACATCGACGCGGCGGAGGAGGTTGGTGTTGGTGAAGATGACGAGAGGAAGAAGACGAGTGTGGCGGGAAAGAAGTGCTTGGCGGTGTCAACAATGAAGGGGTCGTGGTAGAGGAACCCCAATTTGTCGAGAAGGTAGATGCCGAGAGCGAAAGTGAGGTACTGGAGTGCAGTTAAGAGGTCGGGGTGGTTGAATTGGGTGATAGCATACTTGTTGATGATAGTGGAGAGACTGGAGCAGAGTGCGTAACCGACCACAAGAAAATGAGATTTTGTGGAGAGAGGAGGGGAGGTAGTAGTAAGGAAGGTGCTGGTGGTGGTGAGGGTTGTTGTGAAAGTTTAAATTTTGGGGTAGAAGATAAAAGATGGGGGTAATTTGAAAATTTTATTAAGAAGTCAATAAAAATTAGGATTTTGGTATTTTTGTCACACGAAACCCATGATATGGGTACAACATTAGTTTTTTTATTTGATGGGTACTTTTGTCCGTATTCGCAAAGTTCATAGGTATAAATGGTAGTTTATTTGTAAAAATACATATGATTTCGTGTTATATTTTTGTACACTCGCATTTTTTATGTCACTACAAGAAAAACGTTGAGTACCTTCAGAATTACCGTCGGATTGAGCGTCGACTTGTATCGGCGGATTTACTGTCAGATTTTTCGATGGAAAGGAGGAGAAATTTGTCGCCATAAAAGATTACCATCGGAAGAGATTTTCCGTTGCTAAAGCCGATGGTAATTATTGGTGCGAAAATATAACTCAACAGTGCTAATGTTACTGTCGGATATTCTGCCGGTATAACGATTTAAAGAAACGCGTCGTTTTGGTGATTTACCGTCGGAAAAATCCAATGGTAAAATTGGGTTAAAATTCAAACACAGAACCCCTCCCCCTTCACTTGTTCGAAACACACACACACACACACACACACACTCTCTCTCTCTCTCTCTCTCTCTCTCTCTCTCTCTCTCTCTCTCTCTCTCTCTCTCTCTCTCTCTCTCTCTCTCTCCGTCGAATCGTCACTGTCGCCACCGCCGGGAGCTCGTCGTCGTCATTGCTGCCGCCTGAAATACCCATTGAAGTAGTCGCTACACATCTCATCGATTCTGCTGCTGTTGCTGTCCCCGTTGCATCCTCCACCGTGGCTATCGTTCACGCCGCCATCACTACCGTCTCTGTCACCACCACGTTAAAGAGACCCTACAGCCACTATCATCGGATTTATTGTTGGTAGGGTTATTTTATTTTTACATATTAATTTATGACTTTAGCATTTTGTTAGGGTTTAAGTTAACTCAGTGGTTAAATTTGTTTAACGAAGTGTGTGATTAGGATTTGTTGTTTTAATTTAATAGATGTAAAAATCAAATAATGTTAGAGTAGGTTAGGTTAGGTGAGATTAAGAGTGCTTGAGTTGTTAGAAGATTTTAGTAGAGTTTAGTGAATTAGTTTCTTTCAATTGCATTAAACTTATGTCGCTTATTTTTGTCATATCTCTTGTTAGTTTGGTGAAATTAATTAGAATTAGACTTTAATTAATTGGAATAATGAGTTTTACTTATTCTTTCAAATTAGTTTCTGATTTAGTTTCAGCTTGTAAATTTAATACGTTTTTCTTTTTATTAGGACGGTACTATTTTCTCTGAGATCAGTTGGAGTTTATTTTTTTTGTTGTTTGTGCAGTAATATTCCAGGTTATTTTTTATCTCTGAATATAACGAATTGTTTAAATTTTATGTTGAACTTACTTTTCCTAGGATAGAGCTTTAAGACGGAAGTGGGAGAAGGTCGCATAATGGCGTCTTCTCGAAACCCTTGTTTGCTGAAAAATTGTGGAGTTATAAGGGGTTGCGTACTAGAACGGTAAGGATTTGATGTTTTATTGAATGCGTGTATGTTATAATTTATGCTTGTAGATGTTTTCTCTGTGAAAACTGTTATATTTATTTGATGGATGTCTCTGAATTAAGGAGAAATTCTGCCAAATTATCACTTAAATTATTTAAAATATGTTTGGTTTGTCAGAAAATGATAATTATATTTGGCGAGTGATTCTAATTATAGAGTACACTTTGCATAATTTTCTAAAAAATTTAATAATTATAGGGGGTGTGTTTCATTATGATTCCTAGTCATCGTCTATGGATGTATGAGAGGGATAATGGTGGTCGGGGGAGTTTAAAACCTGAATTCTTTGATAGGGTTGACGTGTTTGTCATGCATGCCTTCAGCATGGAACAATTTAGGTCTGAAGGAATATCTAGGTGTCCGTATCAAAAGTTTTGGTTGACTAAGTGGTTAAGACCTGCAGACATAACGCTTCACCTCTATCGTAACAGGTTCATGGATGAGTATTGGATGTGCACGAAACACAGAGAAGTGGACAAGTAAGGAATTAACCGGTCTGCATCTAATTTGAATAGGTTCTATTGTCAATCAATGAAGGTTCGGGTTGTGAGAGACCTAAACATGGAAGAAATAACTTGGGAGACTAACCAAGAAAGATACAACGAGATGGTATTTAATGCAACAGGTGTTACGAAATTGGAAGAGGCTGAAGAAGAGCCTAACCCAGAGGTAAAGAAATTTTATCATCTGTTAGAATATGTTGTGAAACCTTTGTTTGAAGGGTGCGTTCATTCGGAGTTGTCTGCATGTGTTAGAATGATGAGTATTAAGTCAGAGTCAAATCATACCCAATATTTTTGATAAGTGGCCATCCTTTGCAACAAACTGGTATGCGTCATATCCATTGGCATCTCCTGAAACCACGACGAAGCAAAGAAGCTAGTTTTAAAATTGGGTCTAAATGCAGTGAAAATCGATTGTTGTTTGAATGGTTGTATATTGTACTACAAGACGGATGCAGACCTAATTGAATGCAGATTTTGTAGATCACCAAGGTTCTAAGTCAAGAGAGAACAGATTCGTAAACGCCAGTTAAAGAGAATTCCAATGAAACGGATGCACTACTTGCCCTTAATCCCTAGACTGAAAAAAACGTGTTTGATAATATCATGCACACAGTAATGGACGATGAGCGAACAAAGGACAACAATAAGGTTAGGTAAGACGTAGTAGACATTTGCAGGTGGCCAGATCTGAATTTAAAGATACTTGATAATGGGCGGTGGGCTAAACCAAAGGTGGTGTTCACTCTAATGAAGGAGGAGAGACAAAATATATTTGTACATGAATTAAAGGATTAATGTTTTTTGATAGTTACACATCTAACTTGAGCAGGTGTGCAAATGTGTCACAGGGTAGGCTTGCTAGGTTAAATAGTCAAGATTGCCACATCTTCATGGAATCTTTGCTTCTTGTCACATTCAAAGAACTTCCAACCAATATCTGGAAACCCTCACAAAAATAAGTGTTTCTTTAGGAAGTTGTGTGCTATGAAATTTAGCATTAACTATCTCACAATTATGGACTAGAACATTCCTATCATACTTTGTAAGCTAGAGAGGATATTCCTTCCATCCTTTTTTGACGTTATGGAATATTTAGCAATCTGATGCAGATTTTCAAAATCCACAAACTAACCGGCAAGTGCACTGGGTCGTACCAAGTAATACCTCAAGTGATTGAGGGTCGATCCCACAAGGATTGATGAACTGAGCAACAATGGTCGAATGAATCACTTAGTTAGGCAAGCAGAAAGTTGTGTTTTGAGGGTTGTAAAACGCATTAAACAGTAAATTCAGAGAATTGGAAAGCAAACAATAAAAATGGTGTGAAATATGTGAGAGAAATAGTAAAGGGTTCAGAGTTGTTTATTCATTCGAATTAAGTTTTCTTACCAACTATTTTAATCATGCAAGATTCGTTTCATAGCAAACTGTAATTGACTAAACCCTAATGTCTTAGTGATTTAGTCTCCTCTAACCCAATCAACTACCAATGTCTTGGTCACTTAATATAGATTAGAGGGTTAAGATCAATTCTAGTTTATGGCCACAGAAACCCTAATTACCCAAAACTAAGAGGATTATATGTCACGTATCCCGATTAGTTCAAGTAATTAGCAATTTAGGAGGAATTTGCTTTCAAGCTGTTGTTCAAGTGAGATAACTCTGTCGAGAATCACAAGAACACATATAGAATAAGGGTTATACTGTCATTCTACCCATATTCATACGATGAAGAACGAAAGCAATCCTTGAAACTGAATCAATACATTAATTAAAATAGAAAAGCAACAGTCTTAATCCATAGAAATAAATAGGGCTCCTAACTCTAACCAAGGAGGTTTAGTGGCTCATGACTTATAGAGAAAACAAGGGTTCTGAAAAGTGTGAAAGTGTCGAAGAGAGAAGATCCTCCTAAAGGGTGAATCTTTTCCCTTTTATATCTAACCTAATTTGATTTAAAACTAAAATAAAATATTAAATTCTAAACCTAAAAGATTTTGTTTGTAAATAAAAATTACAAAAATAAAAGGTAAGATAATAACTAAGAGCTAAATCCAACAAAAGATGCTCCTTTGATGAGGTTGAGTTTGAATTGCTTTCCGCTAAACACCAGGTGTGGCGTTTAGCGCCCCCATGGGCAGAAAGCCCTCCTTAGTTCGCTGGTTGTTGGCGCTAAATGCCAGCTTGGCGTTTAGCGCCCAAAGCGGCATCTTTATAAATTCTCCTTTTTGCTCAAAACTCTGTCAAATTGATCTGAATTTTACCTGAAATAATAAAAATACCAAAACAACTCAATGTAGCATCCAAAGAGGATTTTAACGCTAAAGAATAATTAAACTTACTAAATTCTAACTAAATTTAACTGGAAAATAAGCAGAAAATGGGTATAAGATACTCACACATCACAACACCCAACTTGAATTGTTGCTTGCCCTCAAGCAACTAAAACAATATAGGACTAAGAAGAGAAAGCGCATAAGACATGAGCGTTCATTTAAGCTCATGTCCAATCACTGAGTGGGGCTAATGACACTATAATTCTGAATAGGTTTGGCATCTCACTATCGTTTGAAGCTCAGAGATGTTGATATCCTTCAGAACTAGAACTCGGATGATATTATAGATTCTCTTCTTTATGCTCTAATTGATCCTTGAACACAGCTTTTTCTTTTCTTTTCTCTTGGTGCTTTGCACCTTGAGCCTAGCCGTGACTCTAAGTGTTTTGTCCTCAAACTTAACTTGATACAACACACCACAAGAACTTAACTGGAAAACTCTTTTGAGTTCTAATTTTTTCTTTTATTTCTCCCAGACAGTAGTGCTCAGAGCCTTTGGCATACTCTGTAATTGTACTTGGTCTCGACTCTTAGTGCTCTGTCTCAAGGATTACTTGACACATTTACACCACAAGCATATAGTTAGAAAAATAACTCATTTGAGCTTTTAATCATTTTAGACCTTTCTAACCATTGATGCTCAGAGCCTTGGAGCTTGCTTTTTATTATCTTTTATTTTTTTTTTTTGCTGTTTGTTTTGTTTCAAGGACCAATTTTTTACTTACTTTAGAGAATCCATAATACTTCTCTAAGTTCCCATACCTCAGGAATCAACATTCTCAACTTCAAGATCAAATATGCACTATTCAGTTCATACATCTGGAATTATAGACAATACCACCATATCAAAGTTATCAGAATAACTCAAGCCTCATGCACTTTACTACTTCTTTTCTTTTTCTTTTAATTTTTCAAGTTCAGTGAGTAATACATGAGACAATTTTTAAAATAAATATAAAATAGCAAAATAGATAACTAAACTGGAAAACAATAAACTACTACTAATGATCATGCAAACGACCTTTAAATAAATAACAGGAAACAAATAAAATAATAAAAAATAGAAAATAAGGAAAGCAGAAGACAAAGAAACTCAACTACCTCAGTCATGGTGGCTACTGATCCCTCCTGGAAATCCTCTCTGGCGCTTTAGCTCATCCAAGTCGCGCCTCTGCCTTAGCTGCTCCTCCACTAGCTGATGGAAGAGGGTTAAGTGGTCTTAATGATCAATTCTCACCTGATCAACAGACGATGTCAGCTCCCCAATGGATGTAGTCAACTGATCCGAATAGTCATGGAGAGACAAATAGAATCCCTGAGATATCTCAGGCTGCTCCTGCTGAGGAGGAGGAACTGGCTCCTGTGGTGGTACATATCCAAGCTCCCTAGCATGTTTCATACCCCTCCTAGTAATAGGTCTATCGACCTCAATAGGGGTATCTCCATCAATGCAAACTCGGGCTGCCTCACACAGGCAGAAGATGAGGTAAGGGAAGGCCAATCTCACAGAGGTGGAGGCCTTCACCTCTATGCGGTATAACTCCTGAGGGATCACCTGATGCACCTCTACCTCATTGCTGAGCATGATGCAATGGATCATCACGGCTCGGTCAATAGTGACTTCAGACCAATTGCTTATGGGGATGATGGAGCACTAAATGAACTCCAACGATCCTCTAACAGCCAGTTTCAGGTCATGCCTACCCAGCTGGTATGGCTGACCTCTGGCGTCCCTCCTCCACTGTGCTCCGGGGAGGCATATGTCTGTGAGGATCTGGTCCAGTCTCTGGTCAGTGTTGATCCTCTGAGTGTAAGAATGAGGGTCCTCTCTGGATGGTGGTAGCTGCAATGCTTCCCTCACACTCTCAGGACTGAACTCCATAATCGCCCCTCGGACCATGGTGCGCCAGTTCTTTGGATCTGGGTTCACGCCATGTGCATGCTTGTAAGTCACCTAAGCATTGGCGTAAAACTCTCTGACCATCAGCACTCCCACAGCAGTCACGGGATTGGCCAGAACTTCCCAACCCCGCCTAAGAATTTGGTCCCGAATTTTCGGATACTCGCCCGGCTGCAGATCAAAGTGGACCTCTGGGATCACTTTGTTTTTGTTCACTACTTTGTGAAAGTGATCCTCATAGGTCTTATAGAAAAACCAGGTGAAGTCATAAGGGATGGATACAGGAGCCTTCTCTTTTCTCTTCCTTTAAGAGGATTCTCCAATTTTTGGTGCCATATGGATGATGAAAATGAAGAAAAAGCAGAGGGTCACACACCAAACTTAAAGGTTTGCTCATCCCCGGGCAAAAAAAAAAATAGAAAGAATGTGGGGAAGGAGATAGAGATGATGGAGATAGCGAGGGAGGTGGTTCTGGTAATGGGTGAAAGGTTGTGAAAGAAAAATAAAAAAATGGAGAGTAGTGAAATGGAAGGGAATGGAAGTAAGTGAGGTAGTGAAATGGGTGGAAGTGAAAACGGAGTGAGCATTTATAGAGGAGGGGTAGGGGATTCGGTCATGGTGGGAAGGGTTGGGGGGTAAATGTAATTGAATGTGGTTAATGGGGAAGAGAGATTGATGGGATTGATAGGGGTTGATTCGGTGATGGAAAGGTTGATAGATGTATGGAAAAATAGCGGATGAATGTGGATGGTATATTGGGGAAGAGGGAGAGAGGTTGTTGAGTTGAATGGTCAAAGGGAGGAGGGAGTGGAAGTAACCGTTGGTAATGGTGAAGGCCCCTCTTCGAAATTCAAAACTAGCACTCCTGACGCTAAACGCCAGTCTCAGCGTTTAGCACCAGAATTGGCACTTTTTTTTTTTGAAACTGAGTGGTGGCGCTAAACGCCAGCTTGAAGGGTTGATGCTTCATGAAATTATACCCTTGTGAGCATTAAATGCCCACCTAGCATTTAATGCTAGCTGCCGCTTGTCCATCCTGGGCGTTAAACGCCCTCCTGGCATTTAACGCCAGCACCCTTTCTGCCATGCCTGGCGTTAAACGCCCACCTGTCGTTTAGCGCCAAAACACTTCAAGTTGAACGCTCTCCAGGGTGTTCTGTTCTTCCTCCTGAGTCCTCCTGTTCCGGTTCTAAACACTTTGCACAATCACAATTAAAATTAAACCAAGAAAAACTATAAATAAAAAAAAATGCATGAAAATCAAACTGAAAGAAAAACTAAAGGATACTTATGATTGGGTTGCCTCCCAACAAGTGCTTCTTTACCGTCACTAGCTTAACGGTCAGCTCCACTAAGGAGGGGGGGTGATCATAGGGCTTAGCTCTTCACCTCTCACTATGAATCTCTTTCCTGTGCTATCATGGATTAACTCAATGTGCTCAAGAGACAGGATCATGTTCACTGTATGAGGCAGAATTGGACTTTTTGTGAATACCACCTTCATTCCTGGAGAGAAGTCTTTAGTGAAAATATTCTTGTTCCTCCAACCTCTATGTACCTCTTCTTAGGAACTCCCTCCTTGGTGGATGATGCACACCCAAAACCAAACTTAGGTTTGATGTCAGGAAAAATTATAGTGGTTCCCACCAAAGGAGGTTTGAGCAGTGAACTCTGCTTTGTAATAGTCAGTGGTCCTTGTGGACTTGGGTTGGTGATCTCACCCTTCATGCAAGCTCCACCTTCACCAGAGTGGTGTAAGGGTTTAGAAACCTGAAATACCAAGTAATCCTCATGCATCCTCAGAACCAGCTCACCTTTTTCAACATCAATCAAAGTTCTCCCAGTGGCCAGAAATAGTCTTCCCAGGATTAGAGTGTCATTTGCATCCTCTCCCATGTCAAGGATCACGAAGTCTGCAGGAAGAAAAAGCTCTCCAACCTTGACTAAGATATTCTCTACCATTCCATATGCCTGTTTCAAAGACTTGTCGACCATTTGTAGTGCTATCCTTGTTGGTTGCACCTCTTGGATTCCAAGCCTCTTCATTACAGACAAGGGCATTAAATTGATGCCTGCACCAAGATCACATAGGGATTTGTCAAAGTTGATGCTCCCAATAGTGCAGAGAATCTGAAAGCTCCTTGGGTCTGGCATCTTCCTTGGCAACTTGCTCTGAATTAATGCACTGCATTCTTCAGTCAAGACCACGGTTTCATCTCCTTTTAGGGTCCTCTTTTCAGAGAGTAAACCCTTCATGAGCTTAAGATATTGAGGCATATGCTCCAGTACCTCAGCAAAAGGAATATTGATTTGCAACTTTCTAAAAACTTCTAGGAATTGTGAGAATTGCCCATCCTTGGTCCCCCTTGGCTGCTTCTGAGGGGATGATATCTTCAGCTTGAGCTCAGGTGCTTTTGATAAGGCGTGTACTATGGCATCCTCAGCCTTTTTTGCAAGTTCAATAACACATGCTTCCTCCTTTGGCATGGATTGATCAGCCACTGTGATGTCCTTGCATTCTTCTCTTGGATTTACCTCTGTGTCACCAGGAAGAGTGTTAGGAGGCCTCTCAGGTATTCGCTTGCTCATCTGACCCACTTGTACCACCAGGTTCCAAATTGAAGCTTTGGTCTCCTGTATGAAACTCTGAGTTCTCTTGGAAAGTTTTGCAACTATTGAGGCTAGGTCAGGAGTGTTCTGAGGCTGGAAAGTTACTTGTTGCTGCTGAAAGGGTTGGAGCCGACGGTTGTTGAACCTATTCTGATTAAAACTACCTTGAGAGTTGTTGTTGAAATTCGGCTGAGATTTCTGGGGTTGCTCTCTCCACCCAAAATTTGAGTGATTCCTCCATTTCTGATTAAATGTGTTAGAGTAAGGATCATTATAGGAATTTCTAAAGGAATTTCCCATATAGTTAACATGTTCAGGAGTGGGTGGAGCATAACCATAAGTCTCACCTTGGTTGAAGCCACTACTCATGTCATACGATGCATCTTGAGTATTGACAGCAGAGACTTGCATCCCACTCAAGTGCTAAGTAATCATAATAATCTGTTGAGACATGGCCTTGTTCTTGGCAAGTATGGCATCCAAAGTATCTAGGTCTATGACTCCTTTTTTCACAGGATTCTTCTCAAAGGTGTACAATTATTGGTTGTTAGCAACCATCTCCATCAGCTCCTTAGCCTCTTCAGGAATCTTCTTCATATGTAGAGAGCCACCTGTAGAATTGTCCAAAGACATCTTGGCTATAGCCTAATCTAGTATGAGAACATGTCAGGAGGGCACCTCCTGATCATTGACTTGTATCTCTCCTAGGCTTTATAGATGGAGTCACCATCTCTCTGTCTGAAAGTCTGAACATCTGTCCTCAACTTAGTTCGCTTCTGAGGAGGAAAGAACTTGGTCAGAAATCTGTTGACTACCTTGTCTCAAGTGTCCAAGCTTTTCTTAGGCTGAGTGTCAAGCCACTGCTTTGCCCTGTCTCTCACAGCAAATGAGAAGAGCATCAACTTATAGACCTCTGAATTCACTTCATTAGTATTCATAATACCACATATCTGCAGAAAGTTAGAAATGAACAAGTTTGGCTCTTCCTGCGGGAGTCCATGATACTGGCAGTTCTGTTGCACTAGAGTGATCAACTGTGGCTTTAGCTCATAGTTATTTGCACCTATAAGATGCACCACAATAATGTTCCCATAGAAATCAGGGGTGAGAGAAGTGTGTGAGCCAAGCATCCTTCTAGGCTACTCATTACCATTTAGATTCTCAAAATTAGCATTAACTATGTTGTTGGGATCCATAGTAGCCTCTTCAACTTCCTTCTCGAAAGTATCTCTGAGATTCTCACTAGCCTTGTAAATTCAAGTTTGTTGCAAACACTGCCTCAAGGTCCTTTCAGGTTCAGGATCGAAATCAAGAAGGGGTTCTTTGTTCCTACTCCTGCTCTTGCTCATAAACAACGGACAGCAAACAAAGAAAGGTAGGAATATCTATGTTAGAATACAGAGAATTTCCGATGAGGTATCCTGTGTAAAAGAAAAATAAAATAAACTAAATAATTAATACTAGAAATTCGAAAATCAATAAGGAAAAATAAGCCACTAATTTTGAAAATAAAGAAAAGAAAATTAATCAGAAAAAATAAAATAAAATCACAAAAGGGGGACACTAAACTTAACTTCAAAAATTAAAGAGAAAAAAATGTTAGACAATAAAGCTAAGAATTCGAAAATTTAGGAACAAAACAAATAAGACTAAAAATTGAAAACACTAAACTTAATTTCAAAAATTAAGAAAAAATTTAAACTAAAATAACACTCAATTTTTGAAGATAAAAATAAAAATAAAAAAGAAAGAACACAAATTAAAACAAATCAAAAACTAAAAATGTCTAATCTATGCAATCAGACAACTGGTAGTTGTCAATCACAGTCAATCCCCGGCAACGGCGCCAAAAACTTGATGCGGATTTTCTAAATTCACAAACTAACCGGCAAGTGCACTGGGTCGTACCAAGTAATACTTCAGGTGAGTGAGGGTCAATCCCACAAGGATTGATGGACTGAGCAACAATGGTCAAATGAATTACTTAGTTAGGCAAGTTGAAAGTTGTGTTTTGAGGGTTGTAAAATGCATTAAATAATAAATTCAGAGAATTGGAAAGCAAACAATAAAAGTTGTGTGAAATATGTGAGAGAAGCAGTTAAGGGTTCAGAGTTGTTTATTCATTTGGATTAAGTTTTCTTACCAACTATTTTAATCATGCAAGATTCGTTTCATAGCAAACTGTAATTGACTAAACCCTAATGTCTTGGTCATTTAATATAGATTAGAGGGTTAAGATCAATTCTAGTTTATGGCCACAGAAATCCTAATTATCCAAAACTAAGAAGATTATATGTCACGTATCCCGATTAGTTCAAGTAATTAGCAATTTAGGAGGAATTTGCTTTCAAGCTATTGTTCAAGCAAGATAAATCTGTCGAGAATCACAACACATATAGAATAAGGGTTAAACTGTCGTTCTAACCTAATTCATAAGATGAAAAACGAAAGTAATCCTTGAAACTGAATCAATACATTAATTAAAATAGAAAAATAATAGTCTTAATCCATAGAAATAAACAGAGCTCCTAACCCTAACCGAGGAGGTTTAGTGGCTCATGACTTACAGAGAAAATAAGAATTCTGAAAAATGTGAAAGTGCCGAAGAGAGAATATCCTTCTAAAGGTTGAATCTTTTTCCTTTTATATCTATCCTAATTTGATTTAAAACTAAAATAAAATATTAAATTCTAAACTTAAAAGATTTTATTTGTAAATAAAAATTAAAAAAATAAAAGATAAGATAATAACTAAGAGCTAAATCCAACAAAAGACGCTCCTTTGATGAGGTTGAGTTCGGATTGCTTGGTGCTAAACGCCAGGTGTGGCGTTTAGCACTCCCATGGGCAGAAAGTCCTTCTTAGTTTGCTGGTTGCTGGCGTTAAACGCCAGCTTGGCGTTTAGTGCCCAAAGCGGCATCTTTATAACTTCTCCTTTTTGCTCAAAACTCTGTCAAATTGATCCGATTTCACCTAAAATAATAAAAATACCAAAACAACTCAAAGTAGCATCCAAAGAGGATTTTAACGCTAAAACAAAATTAAATTTACTAAATTCTAACTAAATTTAACTAGAAAATAAGCAGAAAATGGGTATAAGATGCTCACGCATCACAATCCACCTACCGTATGAAGCAATACTATTTGGGCCGATCCAATGTTAGTGGATGTGCCCATTTGAGATGATGATTGGTTCATTCAAGCGCACCATGAAGAACAGAGCTCGGATTGAGGGCAGCATCTGTGAAGCATTCTTAGCTAAGAAAACATCTGTATTTTGCTCATTCTACTTTCGGCCACATGTTGAGTGACATAGAACAAGAGTTGCAAAAAACGATGAGAGGGGAGAATCCTCCTCAAGTGGAACAGCATACTCAATCTTGGTTCTGGAAGGAGCTGCAATAGGCACGGGAAGTGACTATTGGTTAGAGCAGAAGGAAATCGATGCCGCACATCTACATGTGTTGCTTAACTGTGACCGAATTTCACCCAAACCCCATGTGTTTTTTAAGTCTTCATAAATATTGCAATCAGTAAGATACTAACTTTTTAATATAATCAAAACTTCTTTATCCTATTCTATCATATAGGTTATTCCAAGAGGCAAATCATGATACCTCATTGAACAATTTTTCACGTTGGTTTAGAAAATACGTCAGCGTGCATCTAACTGACACAACAAATTCGGAACTAGTTGCACTTAGTTGGAGCCCAATGAATAAGGGCACTAGCTATCCAATATACAATGTTAATGGATATCGGTTCTATTCTTTACAATGGTCGATTGGAAAGAAAACAGATTACACCGGAGTTTGGGTTCGTGGGGATTCAGGCAGTGGTCATTCTGATTAGTTTAGTGTGTTGCACAACATACAAGGTGTGCGTATTTAAATGTGAATGATATGATCCAAGTTCACGACAAGGAACACAAAAGTACAAGGACTACGATATCACTGAAGTTAATATAACCAGAAAATATAGGCACTGCGATCCTTTTATTCTACCTCAAAATGCATGACAGGTATACTATTTGCCTTATCCGGGTTCATGCAAGTCTAGTTGGGTGGTTGTAGTCAAGACTAAGCTAAGAGACCGGATCAAGTCTGATGATAGGACAGAATGTTAGGAACCTTACCAGATTGATGACCCAACTCCTTTGAAAATGGTAGTTGATACCGATGAGTCATCTATTATAGATGATGACATCATTAACCTTGAAATAGATGCCAACACATTTCCACCAGAGAACGATGATATTCAAGAAGAAAACCGGGTCGATGGCGACGAAGAAACGGAAGACAAGTTCGATGATCAAGAAACTACCTCGTAAGAGGAGGATTGTGAACCAGAGGAAGAAGATGATAAATCTGAATAGGGTTAATGTAAACATAGTTTTGTGATATGTATTTCTTCACCAAATTTTGCGAAGAGTGTAATTAGTTAGCATTGTTTAGATATTTCAATTACCTTCATTCCTTATTTTTAATTTATATTTTTGATATTTCACATTAGGTTTAAAGCTCTATTTCAATTATTAATTACCAGGATACATTATAGATGGACGGAAAAAGATTATTAAAGAAAATAAAAAAGACTAACGTCGGAATAATACGACGGTAACAATCAGTCAATTTTTTTTAAAAAAATTTAAAAACATCTTCATCGGCATTACCCTCAGATAGATGGTGCGGAGACATATGCTATGGCACCAACATTTCCATCGAAAAGTTTTTGACAGTAACGTCCAATAGATTCTGTTTTCTTATTAACTATATTTCGTCTCTAAATCCGATGAAAATTACCGTCGGACGAAACAAATATGACGGTAAATATTTATTGTCGAGTTTATACCATTGGATTTTATTCGTTTTTCTATGAAAAGTCTGACAGTACTCAACATTTTTCTTGTAGTGTGTGCTTTTATTTTCAATCCAAACACTGGATTTTTTTATATTTAAATTAAATAAACATAATATTTACAAAAATGTATAAACAGTAGAGTATTTATCAATATGCGGACATGTTATATCTCGAATATAGTGTCAAAAATCACATTAAAGGCACATCTAACGTACTGAGTACCCGGGCTCTAACCAAAAAATTTAAACAACATCCAGTTGCACCCGGGATAAAAACAAAAGTAAGAAACGATACTAGGCATTGTTATCAGAACCGGACTGACCCGTCCGGTCAGACCGAAAACCTGGTGAACCGATAACAAAATCGGTTCGGGTGAGCTAGCTGACCAGACAAGGGAAAAAACTAGCGAGACCCAGTTTGAACCGGCCAGCTTTGACGAAAACTGGCGAACCGACAGGTTTGAAAAAACCCATACCGGTTCAAACTCTAATTTTTTTTTTTTTGTTTTTCTTCAAGTGAAACGGCGTCAATTCAATTATTTAAAAAAAAAAAGAACCGAAAGCCTAAAAGAAACCCTAGCTCGAAGCCTCCCAGTGTTCCTAGACCCAAACCCATTCCCTTTCCCTCTCCCCAAACTCCAATCGGCTGAGAGAGACTTGTTCAACCCTTCTCATCCTCACTGTGCTTGCAGTCTCGCTCTCGTACCACCCGACCACAACCAGCGCCACCTCCACCAAACGATGCGACGTCATCGACTACTGCTACTCAGAGTCATCGTCTCGGTGGCCCCTGAGTATCTCGGCTCGTCGCCTCCTGTCCTGTGCCGCTGTGTGTCTGCCGTCGTCCTCCTTTTTCCGGTCTGGTCTTCCATCGTCGTCGGCGGTGCCATGCTTCTTCTCCGGTTTCCCTCTTCATTGCCGGCCGGTGCATCAGCCATAAGGTATGTATTTTTATTTTTTTAAGTTATTCAGTATTTCAAATTTTCAATAATTTAGTACTTTAGTTAGAATTAATTGATTAATGATATTGATTATCTATGTTGATTATATTTGGCTCATTATAAGTGTATAACTTGTTGATTTCTGTTTGATTTCTGTTAGATTGTTTAGTTTTTTGTTTTATGTTGTTGGTGTAATATATTGTTGATTATAGTGTAATATATTCTTGTTATATGTAATATAATGTTGTTATATCTGGTTGGTGTTGTATATTGTTCTTAGTAAATTGTTGTTGTATATTATTCCTCTAGACTAGTCATTTAGTCATGGTTGATTAGAAATTTAGGATGACTTCATCAAATACACCATTAGAAACACCAACTTCCTAGAAAACACTAAAAACACCATCTAATTTTGGCTATTTTATATGTTTTACTTATGTGGGACGAGTTAACCGGTTGAACCAGTAACCAATCGGTTGAACCAATGACCCAGTAATTTTACTGGTTTGATTCTGACAACTATGGTACTGAGTATCTAAGATAATTTTTGGACTCAGTACCCGGAATATGTGTATAGTCTCGATATTGAGAGATACGTGTATTATTGTAACGATTTAACTATAATATTATATACTTGTATTATTGTACTCGTATTGTTAATTAAAAATATTTGTTTTAAAAAAAACGATTTAAATTTTTTTAATTAAAAATTAACAATTTAAAATTTTAAAATTATCTAAAATATGTGCAAAACCTCTTTAGTACATAACACTGCAAAATTAATCATCTAAATTTTAAGTTTTAAAATTTAAAATTATTTAAATAAAATTAGATGAAATTGAAAAATAAAAATCAAACTAACATAACACTATTCAAAATATTATATTGACCTATGAAAAGGTTTTGCACATATCTTTTAAAATTTTAGATTGTTAATTTTTTAATTAAAAAATTTAAATCATTATTCTTTTTTAAAATGAATATTTTTAATTAATCATACGAATACAATAATACATGTACGTAATATTATATTGTTATAATAATATACGTATCTATGAATATTGAGACTACATAGATATCTCGAGCTAAAAAATTATCTCAGTATTCATTTCTTGCTTTTGTTTTATTTCAGGTGTAACCGAAATATTGTTTAAATTTTTTTTTGTTAAAACTCAGTACTCAATACTCGAAATGTGCCTTTAATATAATTCTTAATATTGTACCCCAGAAATAACATACTATGCATATGGATAAATATTTTATTGTTTACACATTTTTGTAGATATTATATTTATTTAATTTAAATATAAAAAAAATTCCTCCAAACACTACGTACATATAAAATTCACATAAATAGCAACAAATGTAGACTTCTCCAGTTCTGGGATGGCAGATGGCATTCTTCCTAAGTACTAAGAACATGATTTCATTTTGTTCTTACCACAAAATCATGTCCCTATCCAGATCAAACTTCAATTGTGTTGGCAATATTGCGGTTGTAGTCATTATTACAATGGCATCCATCATAAAAGTAGCAATGAATAAGGTAAAATAAGGTAAGGGACTTCATTCTAATTTTCCTAACAAATTTAAAATTCTCAACTCTAACTCAAGTTCTACTTCCATTTTAAACCTCCCAACTCAAACTTTATCCAACTCCAACAAAAGAATAAATTTTACTTTTATTCAAACACAACTTTTAATCATTTTATAATATCAAATATTATTTATGTATTATTAATAATTAAATTATTAATTTGATAATACTAAATATCTGTGCAGAACCAAAAAACTTAAATTTAATTCTCTACACCTTTATGATATCATATGTATATATATTTTTAGAAACATGTATATTATACATTAAGAATACGAATTAGATGAACAAAGTTGGTCCGATATTCAAACTCATCCAACCTTATTTACTGTGGATTGAGTTGTCAACCTATTTTGACTGGACTAAATTGAATTGGATAGGGATGGCAACGGATTCTCATCGGGGCGGGGACATGCCTCCCGCCCCCGCCCCCGCCCCCGCCCCTAATATCTATCCCCGTCTCCGCCCCGTCCCTGCGACGGGTAGCGGGGACTCCATATCCGCCGGGGACCTGGGTCTCCGTGGATATTCGCGGATTTTTGTAAAAAGTAATAAAAATTGAAAAAAATGAAAAAAAGGTAGAAAATATTAAAAAAAACAAAGATAATCCTCAATTGTCATTACAAACATAATTTCTGTTGTCTTTAAAGATTTAAATAGCAATAACCAACAAACATAAACATTCAACCATATTCATAAAACAACCAAATATTCCATAAACAACTAAACATATCTATAAACAACCAAACAAAGTTAATCACATTGTAAAAACATAATTCTAAATCCTCCTTTCATTCTTAGTGAATTGTGAGTTGTTAGTGCGGCTAGGATTTTCAGTTTCCCTCATAAGATATATGAGAACAACTAGGGAACCAAAAGCATATCAGCCAAAAATCAGCCAAATAAATTTGGGTGAATCCAAAATCTCTATGAGTTAATATATATGGATGTTTCTTCTACTAAGTATCAGAATGTTTCTTTTTCATACTAAATGGATGTTCTTTTATATATTTTTCAAATTTTTTTGTATGTCTTTATTTTTTTTTAAATTTTATAATTTTTTTTAAATTTTATAGATATTTAATTATTTTTGTTAAAATATAACTGAATATTTCTTTTGTTAAGTATTAGGATGTTTTTTTTTCATATTAAATGAATATTTTTTTTTATATTTTTGTGTATTAGGGAATTGCATTATTGCCTTTGATATCTAGTTGCTGTGTGTCTCAGCTTCTGTATATAAATCATAGTATTCTTCAATGGTGTCCTTTATACATCTGAATTGGGAGTGAAAAAAGCCAAGCATCATAAATCACAAAAAAATGAAATAAGCAACATTTTAAAGAAGTGTGTTATACCATGTGGCAGGGTGTACGGGAAGTTGAGGTATGTGACCAGGGTTGATTACCTGTGGGAGAATGTAAGAAGGAACGAGGTGGAGATTCCGGAGTTTGTGTTCGATCACGATGAGGATTTGGAGTACCGTTCGATGATGGATTATGGTTTGGAGAGTGATCACGCAAGAGTCTACGGTGTGCCACCCACCATGGACTCACCGGTGAGCACCTACTCAATGAGGTGCATCTCATAGAATCTCCTTCCACGTCCCTCACCACTTCCATGGCTTCTCAGGCTGTCCTCCCGTCCTCGAAATTGTCGCCGCCTTAGGGATCGAGCCCAAGTTCAACTCCAACTGCAACGGCGGCTCCGGTAACACATTTGGTTCACAAAAGGAAAACGGTTCTTGTCGACCGTGACAAATTCGACGAGCCAGATGTCGGTGATAGAAGAGGAGTGGATCGCGGTGGGGAGACGGAGAGGGCCTAACGGTGAGAGAGAAGGGTCTGTGTGTGATTGTTGGAGGTGGGTAGGTTAATGTGAGAGAGAATATGAAGGTTTTTATAAGTTTTAATTAGGTTTACCTAATCAATTTTAAATTTTTTAAATTTTAAATTTTAAAATTTTAAAATTAATTAATTATTAATATAAATTAATATGATTTTGTTTAGTTTTTGACTGGTAACGTTTTGGTTCTATATACTTTTCCAAGATATATATATATATATATATATATATATTAAGGATATTATAATCTTTTTACATATTCGGAGAATAAACGGGTCTTCATGGAGCATGTACTTCTATTCCCGCCCCCGCCCCATTTAATAAATGGGGCCCGTCCCCCGTCCCCGCGGGTGGAAAATCCTTTCCATATCCGCTCTCCAACGGGTAAATTCCCGCGGATACATGCCTCGCCAAAAATTTTTGCCATCCCTATTGGATACCCGCATGTGCTAGTAACAATGTTACTAACACTAATCATGAGGTCATTATTGTAGTCAGTCATATCAAGGTCATAATTTATACTAAAATTGCAATAGAAGTAATGTTGAAGAAATAATAACTAAAGTTATCTTAATAATTTAACATCTATAATTTATATATATAATATTTATAATTATACATAATTATTCTATCAATAATTAATAAATATTAAATAAAATAATCTCGATCATTTAAATGATTTTATGCAGAGTTATAAACACAAACTAAAACCCATAATTGCAAGAACGTACTGCAAACTACAATTTACAAATTACAAGCCAATAATTTCTTGGTAAAGTATATTTTATTTTTGATGGGATTAATTCTCCCACAAAAAATGCTCCTCAAGCCTGAATCCATAATCAACTGCAAATAGTAGATGCCAAGAAGGAGAATAAGAGGAAGAAGATGCAGTACTCTTTCCATCGTCGGAGAAAAGATCTGGTAGCAGGTCAAACAATGCGCCATCATCATCATCATCCATACTTGAAGATTCTTGCTCATTACTATTATTAGTGGAAGTTGAAGATTCCATTATTAGGCCATGATTTTGTTGTTCTTGTTCAGCATCAGCTTCAGTATTGTTCTCGACGGCTGCCGCCTTGGAGGCCGCAGCTTGAATGTCCTTAGGAGATGTACTGACTGGCCTTGGGTAACGCCGAGCCATTTTAGGGAAATTGAGGTAAGCTGAAGGGCCTTTGATGGCTAAAGCCGCCACGTCATGCGCTTTTGCCGCCATTTCAGCGGTTCTATATGTTCCCAGCCAAATTCTTGATTTCTTTCTTGGCTCCCGGATCTCAGACACCCACTTCCCCCATGCCCTCATTCTCACACCTCTGTATGTTGGGTGATGCATCCCTGCGTAGTAGTCGCCATTGTTCTTCTCCATTTTCTTGCACTCGTTGCCGTTTTTGGACATTTGACATGCTCTTCTTGATGAGATTCTTTCTTTAATGGTGCTTGAATTTGAGGAGTTTGAAGTGGTGGAGACTTGCACAGTGCTAAGGAATTTTTCTTCAGTATCATCACTTTCCATGTTGATAGCTTAGCTTAGCTACAGGGATATATTAAATTGTTTAATTATTAATACTCTACACACACAATGATGAGTGATACAATTGTTTGTCTTTTTCTTCTTCATGAAAGAACTGGATTTATATAAAGAAGAAAAAGAAAAAGAAAAGAGAAAAAAAGAAAAAAATAAGTATATAGGAAAAGGAATATAAAGGAACATGGGCTCCAGAAGGCTACAGTTCAGCTAATTTATTTGGCATGTGACAAATGAAGGACATGCATATAATACACACGGAATGTTATTTGCGTATATTTTCTATTTTTAGTATTAAAATAAGGGTTTTTTTTTTCCAATTTGTTTTCTAAGGGCACATGATGATAAGAATACTATGAATGAAAAATATTAGAGAAAAATCTAAAATAACCCTGACAATTACTTCGAAAGACAACGAGGTTCTTGACAAAAAAAAAAAACTCAATCTGATTCTTGACAATTACTTCGAAAAGACAATGAGGCTTCTGTACCAAAAAAAGTAAATGTTAATTTCTTTGGTACAGGGACTAATCAGTCCCAAAAAAAATATCAGGGACTGGATTGGGTATTTTTTTTTTTTTTGGGATCTCGTCGTTCACTCAAAATATTTTGTTAAAAATTATTAAAATGTATAACTTTTTTATTTTTTTAATGTACTGAACACCAACAAAATTAAAAATTTTAATGATTATACTTTAAAAATATGTTATTAAAACACAAATTAACTAAATTCTTATAATAATTAATAAGAAGTGAGAGGATCGGAGATAAATCAGATAATATAACTTTAGAGAACATGTACCTAATTTTCTCTCAACACTGCGATAAAGGAGAAGAAACCTAGCACACCTTAGAAGGTTGCTACTGCCATCAGTCTTGCAAGTCAGTGGTGAACCTTCTTTCTACCTTTTTTTTCTTCTCTTTTTTTTTTTTTTTTTACTTTTAGATTTTAATAACCTTCTTGTATGTGATGTGTTTTTTCCATTTTTGTAATTTTTGTCAAATTTTATAGATAATTTGATTATGGATAGTGGTGGAATTTGAACAAAATTATTGCGGGGAGCAAAAATTTTAATATAAAATTATATAATATTATTTATATTCATTATTTTTAAATTTGTTACTAGGATGACAAAAAATAGGTAAAAAATTATAATTGTAAAAACACTAGAATATTTATAAGCAGTGAAATATGTAAAAAAATTACAGTTAGAACAATAAATATTACAAATTACAATATTCATTGACTATTTGAATATATTTTTGTTAGAGAAAATTCAATTAAAAAACTAATAAAATAAAAAATAATACTAAATTCAATAGATAAAAGGTTATCCAATTTATCAAAGACTTGCAAATTCTCTATTAGTCTATACCAATACAATTAAACTAATATTTATTTATTTATTTTTATATTTTAAAAACCAATAAAATTTAAAATAGCACACACTTATATAAGCTTGTAGTTATATTCAATTAGTTTTTTTTTTTTTTTCATCAAAGCGGTGGGTAATAATAAAATTGTGTTAGTATTAAATATGAGTTTATTAAGTTGTTAAGTCCATTCCAGCATTGCCCATTATTAGTAAAAAAAATATAAATATGGTAACCAATTGAGGCTAGAAGAACATGATGCTGACCAATTGAGCTTATTTTATTTTTTACCTACATGCTATTAATATTTTTATAAAATATTTGGGGCCATAACCCTTCATTGTCTAAGAGAAGCTCCGCCTCTAGGTATGGTATAGTATAGATATTTTTTATTTAGAAAAATAATACATCGAAAAAAAAATCGACTATAGAAAATTAGAAATATTTTCAATAAATTAAAAAGAGCTGAAATTTATTTAGAGAAAAAGAAATAATATCCCACAATATTATAACATGTTTGGTATAAATCTAAAAAATAAACAGAGTCATATTTAACTCTACTTCTATTTGTTAAAGTTATTTGTAATAAAAAAATTATGCTCACTCTCAGACTTTAATTCAGCATAAAAATATCTATTTTTTTTCTTTAGATTTAGATATAATATTCTTTTGTTATTTGTAAGTTTTCTTTGACTATTTTTATGAATGAAACACTGAAACCACACTTACAAATATATTTATTATTTAGAAAAAGTGTACACTTACTAGTATATTTAAGAGTGGTGCAAATATATTCATTTAATATATATAGAAGAATTATATGTATCACTATTTTGTACATATTTTTTATTTTTAGTATTAAAAAGAATTGATAACAAATGAAAATATAAAATTCTTTTTATAACATAAAAGAACTACAGAAAGAGATGCACACAATATATATATATATATATATATATATATTGTACTTTAATTTTACACGTAAATACATGAGTACCACTCATTTTAATTTAATTTCTTGCTGTCTGTGGTCTAGGTATGTTCATATGTTTTTTCGTCTCCTATATGTATTCACATGGCTTTGTACAAAAATTAGTCCTTTTATTAGTAGAGTACGTAGCTTTATGAGCTGGTTCATCTCTTTAAGTGGTAGACCTCCTTTCTTTTATGAGTGTCCATACATAGTACGTAGGCCCCAAAGTTTTCTCAATAATTAAAATCATAGATTTTTCCATATTCTTGGTGGTCATGTATGGACACCCTAATTATATAGTAAGTTAATTTGGCATATGATATCAAATTCGAATAGGAAATTATATTTATTATATCTTCGCCTTCTTCGTTTGTCCTTTCAACTTGACTATATTATGTCTGAACTAAAAGAATATGACCACCTCCAAGATATTTTTCACTTTTCAAAAATTTGTTTTTCACAACTAAAATAATCTAGTAAAGTTCTAGAGAAGCTATAAGTCAATTTTTGCTCGTCATTTTTTGCTCATCAATTTGACATCTGTCAAGTTATTTCTATTACGTTTATACTATATTTTGTTGTCCACATTATCCCTAATCCGGCATTAAGGTAGCGTTTGTTTTGAGGTACTGAGACAGAGACGGGGAGATTGAGATTCAATATTATGTTGGTACTAAAATTTTTGTCTCTGTCCCCAAAATTTCAGTATTTCAATACTTCTAAAAAGTAGGGACACAGGGGACTAAAATTTTTAGAGATAGAAACTGAAACTTTAATAACATTTTATACTTAAAATACTTTCATTTCAATTAATTAATTCTAATTTTATCCTTTGTACAAATTAAATTAAAATTTTATTCTTATTTCAATTTCTGTCTCTCACTTTACACCAGACAAAATACTGAAATTTATTTCAATCTCTATCTCTTAGTCTCTATCTTTCAGTCTCAATCTTTTTGTCTCTGTCTCTCCACCAAACGCTACCTAAGTTTCTACTACTAAATCAACGCGCTAGGCTACTTATAATTTTGGTATACTTTCTTTTGTTTTATTAATCATACCACTATTATCCCACATTATAATGTACAAGATATTTTTTGTTATTATTTACTTTAAATTTACTGTGATGCTATGCCACTAAATTATTTTAGTAATTAAGTTTAATTAAGTTGATTCAATAATTTATTAGCATAATAAAAATCGGTTGAAAAAGAAATTAAAAAACATAAAAATAAAAAATTAATTAATTAAATTTAATTATAAAAATAATTTATTTATCAAATAGTTTTTAAATTGAATATAACTCGTATATCAATATGAATAAATTTTAGAATTATAATATAAAAAAGCCCAAATATTTTTCCTAATTTTTTTTAAAAATTTACATATGATAATTTAATTAAATTTGTCAAATTATTTAGCGATTCTTAATTATCAATTTCCCATAAAAATAACTACATATAAATTTTTACTATTTTTTATTCTCACAAAATAATTTTTTTTTTTTTTAAAATTGACCACCATTGTAGGGTAAGATATCCTTGAATGAAAGTCCACGTTTTTTGTTTTAATTTTTTTAAAGCTTGAGAAAAGATAATGACATTACAACAATTCCCGTTAATGGGAGTCCACTTCCTCTTTTTGTATTATTGCAAAATCGGACCCAGAATTAAAAATGCACTAAGTGGTGTCTAATTGCATCCAAGCAAAATAATTATGTAACCTACTCATTGTTAATAAGGTCCCCTCCCACAGGGACTAAAGGCAAAGTAGAATGACACTATGAAAGGTACTTCAAAGAAGAATATAGTATGAAAATGATGGCTCAACTGCAATACATATTCCAGCTTTTTGTTTGTTTTTCATGAATGCAGATGCATGATTAAATTAGGGTTTTGAATTGAGGTTGTGATTGCGAATCTTATTGCGGTTGAGCCGTTGTAATTGCACATGGATTACAGCCATTGCAGAGTGAAAGGAATTTTTTGTTAGTGGGCCTAATTTGGTTTGAGTGTGATAATGTGGTTTCTCATGGTTGATTTTATATTTGTTGCTGTGATTTCATGCTTAAGATGATTTTCTTAAGTTACTGAATTCTACATGCTCTGGTTTGATTTGCACTGATCATGAAACGTCTATAAGTTAAAACTTGGTATTGGGTATATTCAAGGCATATGAGATGTGATATTGGAAAGTAACTCTTAAGTGCTTTTGTTAGAACATATGACTCATGCCACATAAAACTTGAAAATTAATTTGTCACAAAACTTCTAAGCATTGTCATTTGGAGTCCGAGTATCCATTTTAAAAGTAGATTGTACGGCTCTTTTCAATAGTCAAAATCTTTGCAATTGCTTTATTTATATTTTAGAGTAAACTACCAACTCGGCTTTTGTCTATTTTTTAGAATGATAATATAATTCTTTAAGATAAAAATGATACACTTCGATTTCTGTTCTCTACTTTTGTGATACAATGCGATCTTTGTGGGTATTTTTTCATCTAACTCTAAACGAAAAATACTGATATGTCAGGTTCAAAAATAGATAGGGACCTAATTATCTCTAAATTTAAATTAGTTAGGAGTTTATTTGTTTTTATTTTTTAAACAATATCTTTTTTAAATTATTTTTTATTCATTATATTAATATTTTCTTTCAATAAATCATTGAATATATGGTATAATAAGTACAAACTAATTAATATATTATTCAAATTTAAAGATATCATTTATTATGAAACTAAATAAATAATTCTCAAATATAATTTTTAAATATATAAATAATAAATATTAGAATATGGTTAATACGTTAATGATAATAACCTGATATACTATTAGTATTATGATCTAGATAATTTTCACAATAAAGTGAAAACTAATTAACACATTATTTTATATATAGTAAAATTTTTTTGAGTAATAACAAATTAAATTTTTATGTCTTTAAACTAAATTAATATATAATTCTATTTGATATCTACTAAAATAGACAACGAGTAGACTACTAATACTAAATGAAATAAAACATAATATATATATTATGGAGACTTTTTATAAACTCAATAAACTCAAAGTATCACTAATATTATTAATCTATTAATAATACATATTGTCATAAGATTACAGATAGATAAAGATTTATCAATATAAGAATAATATAGATTAATTAGAATTTTAAGTATATTAAAATTCAATTAAATTTACATATATTTTACTCAAAATATACGTAAAATTTTAATTGATTTTGAGTAAAAAATATATAAATTTAATTGTATTTTAATATATGTAAAATTTTAATTAATCCATATTATATTATTCTTATATTGATAAATCTTCATCGATCTGTAATCTTATGACAATTTGTATTATTAATAGATTAATAATATTATTGATGCTTTGAGTTTGTTGAGTTTATAAATGGTCTCCATAATATAATGAATATAAAATAATTTGAAAAAGATGTTGTTTAAAGAATAAAGACAAATAAATCCCTAACCAATTTAAATTTAGAGACAATAAAAAACTTGGTGCACGGAAATCGTGATTCACACTTTTCACATCTTTGCACAACTAACCAGCAAGTGCACTGGGTCGTCCAAGTAATAAACCTTAGGTGAGTAAGGGTCGATCCCACGGAGATTGTCGGCTTGAAGCAAGCTATGGTCATCTTGTAAATCTCAGTCAGACGGATTCAAATGGTTATGAGGTTTTGATAATTAAAATATAAAGCTCCTGTCCATTTTTGAAACTGACACGTCAGCGTTTTCCATTCAAAGTTGACAGAAAACACCCACAGATACCATGTTGTGTCACAGAAGTAGAGGATAGGGATCAAAGTAGATCATTTTTATCTTGAGGAGTTACATTGTTATTCTAAAAAATAGACAAAAGTTAGATTGGTAGTTCACTCTTATATTTTATTAGCCAAACATTTCAATAGCTACACTTGAACCCAAATATTCCCTTAATTAAATTCTACAACCCTCTAATCAAAATAGTGGGATCAACTTGCACCATTGGAAAAATGGAAGAGCATATAACATGATAATTAAGTTGACAATGGTCTCTTGAATCGTTAGTTGTTAGGCATATGAGTAGACTGTTGTATTTTTGGATTTTCAATATTTTTTTGGTGATCGAATTCTAACACTTTGTACTCCAAAGATTATTGAAGAATGCAGTTCATTTCTATACTCATGACCTCGTCTTTGTTTTGAAATCACTATGCGATCACGAACTCTGCCTCCTTTATGAACCTAGTCAAATCAACATCAACCTATTGCATCACACTTAGATTCGGCATAGAAAAAGACTAAGAAAATGATGTCACTCTAAACTAGAACGTTAAGTTTATGTTAGTGAATCATTTCCTGGTTGTCATCACTATCATACAGAATATTCACCTCGTCTTCATCTTCCTCATCTCAAATGGTATCCTCTGTAACATTTATCATTTCAATGAAAGCTTAATAGTTTGGTGGATGCTAGGTGGGTGATTTTGTCATTTCCAATGCTAGTTGTCCAAAAGATCGACTATCCCCAATAGTTGTCTCGCTTTCTTCGTTGACATTTTGGTCCTTGAATACTGCAAATTAAGGTGACCTCATTGGTATAGTTGTTCAATCGGAGCTTTTTTCATTTTCCTTCAAGTGTACATTTGGTGCAAATCCTCCACATCTCACAAATATTTTCTTGACCTTTACAAATAGCTCGATTGTGTAAATTTCTAGAAACTTAGACCGATAATGAAACAAAACTTGCATCATGTTGTCATTATGTATCGTAAAACTCTTATATTAGGCATGTCTTTCACCGAATGCTATTTGGAGTATATACAAGATCTCATATACTCGCTTCTGGCCAAACTAGCCTAACTTCTACAGAATATTATCTAGTAGGTGGTTAAAAGTTGTTAAATTAACAAAAATTCCTACAAAATTTTTGTTGCTTGTTCCATTTGTACTATTTGTCATTTTTTCCCGATGGTGAATGAGAACAAATAACGTTTGGACGTCATTCTCTCACAAAACAAGCTTAAAACAAGGTAGAAATAAGGATTTGAGATGTAGGATCTGTCTATAAAGCTAAGGTTTTTAGTCTATGCCCTTTTTAGGCTCCATTTGGTTTTTGTCTATGTCTACTATTTGTTTCTTGAGACATAATAAAATTAACAAGGATACATTTACACACAAAGTGACAGAAATTAGATGTCTTTTGTGTCCATTCAAAATGATGAGACAGCAAAAAGAGATTATGGACATAGATCTAACTTATATTTTCTTGACCATACTATCTTTATTAATCTTTTTAAATTTTGAATACTACCCTTCTGTCTTACGAACCTTTTCTTCCTCTTCTAAAATTAACCAGAACTCATCAATTTCATCTTATTGAAAAATTAAGCAAAAGTGATCAACTCAATTATCAATTTCAAGTATACTTAGCTAATTAATCAAGCAATTGATAAAAAGACACAAAAAATGTAAAAAAGGAAGCAACCACAAACATGAGAAGAGGATGAGAGAAAGATTGAGAGATGGAAACAGCTATGGAAGATGAAATCGATGGAAATAAAGCTGGAGAAGATGATGGTGAGAGCACAAAGATGGAGCTCGGTGACGAGGAAGATCGACAATGAAAAAGAGGAAATAATGGTGTCTCTCTCACCCAGGGACTTCCATACAATAAAAATAATCTTCTTATCTTAACAACTGAACATGGATTCCTTCCATAGAAAAGGCATAGTTTAAAAAGAAAACTTGAGATTGAAAGCAATGGGAATGAGAGCATTGACATTTAGAAAAGAAAAGCAAGACACAATGATTTTACATATAGATGAATTATTACATACCAACTCATCAAAATAGGAGAAAAAATGGGAAAAAGAAAAATGAGAAGTGCTCTGTGCTCGACAAATTGGTAAAAAGAGAATTGTAATGGGAATGTGATTCTTTTTTATTTATTTTTTCTTTAAAAAGTTAGTTATTTCTAAATTAAAATTAAGGGTAAAATTGCCATTTTAGATTGTGTATTGTTCATATTTTATGTAATCAAATACAAATTTACATACTACACTAATGTTATGTCTATTATTTCTAAGCATTATACATAAATACATATATTTTATGTCTATATCTCAAATGTCTATGTTTTAATCTATAAACAAACCAAACAGAACCTTTGGCTTATAGTCACATCATGTCATAGATATTTTGTTCCATAATCTTTATACTTTGGATAGATAAGGTTATACCTCAGATTCTCTTTCAACATTTTCAAAATAAATAACGGTCCGCTACAAAAACTGCCTCCCAATATCTCAGACTCACCCCAAAGATCGGAGATGGTAGTGAGAAATCGATTACCCTAAACAACAATAAATAGAAGCACTAACTTAACAAAAAGAGGCAGATCGAAAAAACAACTCACAATCCTAGTACTTTAGTTCTGTTTTTCACTTTAATAGATATATTATTGACATGGACGTCGGAATCCTTTTTGCAGGTTCTACAACCATGCTCGAGCTCCGAGGATTACCCATCTCAGCCGCCCAGGAAGTGTTGAAGCATTCACCCTACAACAACGATGAATTATAGCTCGGAGTATCTTTGATAGAACATTTGGCCCCACTGTGGGGCAAATTTTAACCTTACCCCACAGTTCTTTTTCTTTGCTTGTTTTACCTCCCTTTTTGCAGGATTCCTAGCATGGCCGATGACATGCCACAACTCCCTCCTTCTCATGCCGAATTAATAGCCATGAATTCAACTCTCTAGACCGAAGTGAAGAAGATGTCTGAACTCCTGGCAGGAAGAACAGGTGGAGATAAGGACGAGGGTGACAAAAAGAACGCAAGCAAGGAAAACCATGACGACGAACATCAGTCGGGGACAAATACGGCAATGGAGGTTACCTCCCTCCCACGGAAATCTACGAAGAAAAGGACTATTGAACCATTCTTTTACCTTAGTCCATGACAACAATAAAAAAGTCTCACGGCCCACAAATTCAGCCCAGTAGAATACATAAATTCAGTTTCAATTTTAGCGTTTATCATCTTATCTTATCTTTATGTTACCTTCTTATCTTATCTTTGCTTTTATCGTTCATAGGAAATACTCTATATATATTTAGTTTTACTTTCACAATTCAATCAATCAAGAAATACATAACAAAGTGTTCTTTATCTTTGCATACTCTTTATGTACTTTTTTAATTTTATTATGGTATCAGAGCTCCTCTTGAGCTCTGCTGACATCCATGGATAAACCAACTGATTTAGATCTTAAAACCCCTTTAAGCCCCCTCCCACCATGAATAATCAACCTTCCAATTTAGCTCAGGATACAACCAAGCCCTATTATATTCATCCAAGCAAAAATCCTACCTCAGTCTTGGTTACCCTGTTCTCACAGGAAACAACTACCATTCATGGAATAGATTCTTCACTATGGCTATAATTTTCAAAAATAAATATGGATTTCTTACTGGTTCTATCTCCTCTCCTCTACGTGGTGATCCTCTTTTCTCGGCTTAGGAACGTTGCAACAACTTGGTCTTATCTTGGTTGTTCCATTCTTTGTCCCCTTCTATAACCCAAAGTGTCATCTATTTTACCACTGCCTCCTCTGTCTGGTCCGATTTGAAAGAACGATTTGCTCAGAATAATCTTTTCCAAATTGCTGAGTTGCACGAAGAAATCTATGCACTCAAGCAGGGCACTCTATCTGTCACCGAGTTCTACACGTCACTAAAGTCTCTTTGGGAGGAACTCGTCAGTTCTCGCCCTCTCCTGGTCTGTTCATGTCCAGCAACATCACACAAATCACAAGATTTCATAATTCGCTTTCTTAAGGGATTGGATAAACGGTTCTCGATGGTGCAATCTCAAGTACTTCTCCTAGACCCATTACCTCCAGCACCTAGAGTTTTTGCATTGGTCATCCAACATGAATGATAGCTACAAGTCGCCACTGGGATTCTAGACGATCCATGTTCCATCACTGCTGCCGTCGATTCGCGGCACCCATCACAAGGTCGCGGTCGCAGCGGTTTTTTCTCCGGCAAGGGTCACGGTGGTTTCCCCTCTGGTGCGGGACGCGGTGATTCTTCTAAGTTCTGCACGCATTGCGGTCGTAGTGGCCATACAATTGAAATCTACTATTCGTAACACGGGTACCCGTCAAGGCATCCACGTCACCCTGGTAGTCCACATCACTCCGCTGCCTCCACCAATGATGTCGCTGCCACTCCTCCTTCAATCGCCCCTCCAGTTCATGATGAGAGGACAGCCCTAGGTCATGTTGAAAGGCATACCAGCCCAATTCAAACTCAATTTTGGACCTCTCACTAGTCCAACAACAAGCTCTCAAAGCACTTTTCAAAAAGGTCGAGTCTCCCTCTTCAGAATATAGAGATAATGGTTCATCAAATCAAAATGAATTTTTGCCTAGTCCAAGTACTCATTATCTTTGTTCTTTAAATACATTTTCTATTTTAAATAATTTTTCCAACAAAAAATACCTTTTTAAATTCTTGGATTATTGATTCTGGTGCCACAGACCATACTGCATCAAATTTATCTTAGTTTATTTCATATTACAAAGTCTCTCCCATTATCATTCACTTACCAAATAACTCAAAAGTCACTGCTTCCTATAGGGTGTTGTGCAATTTTCTTCATCCTTAATTCTTTATGATATTCTTTATCTGCCTTACTTCAATTTTAACATTATTTTCATATCCAAAATTACTTCTAATCTTCAATGTCAACTCACTTTTTCATCTTCTTCTTGCACTTTACAGGCCAACACTTTGAGGACGATTGGTTTGGGTAGAATGAGAGAAGGCTTGTATGTTGTTGAAAGTACTCTCACTCACACTCCATCAACTTCACATTTCATTCATACTATCAAAACAAAATCAGCCATTACACCATCCGACCTATGGCATTTCTGTTTGTGCCATTTTTCTGAACAAAGACTTAAATATTTACATAAGCAATTTCTTTTTATTTCTATGCATCATGATAAAACTTATGATATTTGTCATTTTCTAAACAGAAAAAATTTTATTTTCTCAAAGCTTTAATAAAGCTAATACAATTTTTGATTTATTACATTTTGATATTTGAGGCCCATTTCGACAAAATTCTATTCATAATCATAAATATTTCTTAATTATCGTTGATGATTTTAGTCACTTCACATGGGTTGTTTTGTTAAAATCAAAAGGAGAAGTACAAAATCATGTAAAGAATTTTATTACTTTAGTTAAAACACAATTCAACTCTAAAGTCAAAACTATCCGTTTCGATAATGGACCAGAATTTATTTTACATGATTTTTATGCTTCAAATGGCATTATTCATCAACATAGTTGTGTGAAAATTTCTCAACAAAATAGACGGATAAAACGCAAGCATCAACATATTTTAAATATAGATCGTGCTCTTATGTTTCAATCTAATTTACCATTATCTTTTTGGTCTTATGCTGTTAAATATGCTGTTTATTTGCTTAATAGAGTTCCATCATCTGCAATTAATTTTCAAACACCATTTGAGATTTTATTTAATCATCCACCAAATTATCATGACTTTAAAGTTTTTGGATGTTTATGTTTTGTTTCTACCCTAATGACAAATAGATCAAAATTTGATCTAAGAGCCAAAAAGGGTGTTTTCATTGGTTTTCAAAATGGTTTTAAATGATATATCATTTATATTTTGGATGACAAAAAGATTAAAATTTCTTGAAATGTTATATTTTATGAATTAGTCTTTTCTTTGATTCACACAAATGGCCCAATTTCTCCTTCCAACCTAACAACAAATTCTAAACCAAATAATTTTTCTGTCAACACACATAACCCAAAAATACCAACCTTTCCAGTTGAACCCTCACCCATACCCATTGACCCAACTCCATCTAATTCTTTATTTTCTCCAACAACCTCTCCTTCTTCCTCACTGTCATGTCCTAACCAATTTGAACCCATGACAACATAATCTCTTTCGAGGCCCACACCCTCTTCTCCTTCCGCACTAGACACTAGTCCACCATCACCTCCTCATCCCCCATCACCTTCCTTACCACCTGCGCAACCTCATCCTCGTCATTCTGACCGATCTCACCAACCTTCAGCATATCTCTCTGATTACTTGTGGAATTCCTCTCTCACCTCTACAAATCAATCTCCCTTAAAGTAAAGGTATCCTTTATCTTCAATCATGTCTTTTTCTTCTCTTTCATCTTCACATAAATGGTTTCTTTTATCGCTACATTTTGGCGTTGGGCCAAAGTTCTTTAAGGATGCCAATCAACACCCTAATTGGCGTAGTGCTATAAAAGATGAGCTGGATGCTCTTGAGTTGAACAAAACTTGGCGTCTTGTTGATTGTTCCGCAGGTGTTAAGCTAGTTGGTTGTAAATGGGTCTATCGTATCAAACGCAAGCCTAATGGTTCAGTTGATCGATATAAAGCTTGCCTTGTAGCCAAAGGATTCTCCCATACTGAAGGTGTTGATTTCTTGAAAACCTTCTCTCCTGTTGTCAAGCCTGCCACCATCAGATTAGTTTTGGCATTGGCCTCTATGAAGCATTGGCCCATACATCAGTTAGATATCAATAATGCTTTCTTACATGGGGATATTTCTGAAGATGTTTACATGACTCTGCCACCTGGGTTAATATCTCCTTGGCCAAATCAATGCTGCAAGTTACTAAAGTCATTGTATGGTTTACGACAATCTAGTCGTATGTGGTACGACAAACTTTCTCATCTTTTACTATCTCATGGATATCAGCAGACCTTATCTGATTATAGTCTATTTGTTAAATTTATTGGTGCTCAAATTTCTATACTTCTAATCTATGTTGACGACATCATTCTCACTGGTAATTCCATTTCTGAACTTGCTGTCATTAAGTCTATTTTGTACCAATACTTCCAAATTAAAGACTTGGGCTCATTAAAATATTTTTTGGGTATTGAAGTAGCTCAATCAGCAAAGGAAATTTGCTTATCTCAGAGAAAATATTGTCTTGATCTTTTGGAGGATTCTGGTTTATTAGGTGCTAAATCTGCAGCTACTCCAATGGATAGTACCACAAGACTATATCAAGACAAAAGTCCCCTGATATCTGACCCTTTTGTGTATCGCCGTTTGGTTGGGTGTCTTATCTACCTTACCACTACTCGACCAGACATCATGTATGTCACTCAACAATTAAGTCAATTTATGGCATCTCCTACTGAATCTCATCTTCAAGCTGCCAAGCATGTGTTACGATATCTGAAAACTAACCCCGGCAAATGACTTTTTTTTCTAAGAGAATCAGAAATTTAGCTTCTCAACTTCAGTGACTCTGATTGGGCCGGATGTCCTAACACTCGGCGATCTTTAACAGGATATTGTTTCTTCTTAGGCAACTCTTTAGTCTCTTGGAAGACCAAGAAACAAACCACCGTTGCCCGCTCATCAACTGAAGCAGAATATCATGCACTTGCCAACACAACTTGTGAACTTCAATGGATACTAAATGTGTTACAATTTTTACGCATCTCTCCTATCCACCCACCAGTTCTATATTGTGATAATCAAAGTGCTCTTCATATTGCTGCTAATCCGGTTTTTCATGAACGGACCAAACATTTGGAGGTTGATTGTCACTTGGTTCGACAAAAAGCTCAAGCTGGAGTGATAAAACTTCTCCCCATTCCTTCTTCTAGGCAGTTAGATGACATCTTTACCAAGCCTTTGCCTCCTCAACCCTTCCATCTTAATCTCAATAAGCTTGGTATTCTTGACATCTTTCATCCTCCAGCTTGCGGGGGGCGTATTAAACCATTCTTCTACCTTAGCCCATAACAACAATAAAGAAGTCTCACTATCCACAAATTCAGCCTAGCAGAATACATAAATTTAGTTTCAATTTTAGCGTTTATCATCTTATCTTATCTTTATGTTACCTTCTTATCTTATCTTTGCTTTTATCTTTCATAGGCAATACTCTATATATATTTAGTTTTACTTTCATAATTCAATCAATCAAAAAATACATAACAAAGCATTTTTTATCTTTGCATACTCTTTATGTACTCTTTCAATTTTATTAAGGACAAATCCTTTCTCCAAAGAATTTTACACTCCCAGCCACATTAAAACCCTACGAGGGCTTTAGTGACCCCAAAATCCACGTCACTAAATTTGAGTTTATTATGTTTTTGAATGGTGCTTCTGATCAATCTTATGTCGTTCTTTTCTAACCTTTTTGGATGGAGCTACTTTATTATAGTTTTCTAGTCTCCCTACAGGTTCAATCTCCAGCTTTGACAAGTTTGCCGATCTCTTCGTTAACCACTTCGCAACCTCAAAAATCTATGTCCATGACTCTGATTTTCTCAACACCATCTAGCAAGGACAACATAAAAGCCTAAAAAGTACATGACAATATTTACAACAATCGTGATAAAATTTCCTAACCTCAGTCCGATGTACACCTTCATGCACTGAAAAGCGGACTATGTCCAAGAAGTTTCCAGGAGACTATTGCCGTCACTAAACCTAAAACACTAACTGGGTTCAAGGATAAGGCATCGGGACAAATAGAAATCAAAGAGCTGAGGGAAGCCAGAAAAGCCAAAAAATAAATATCCCAAACACCCCAAAGAGAATAGGATAGACAGGGAAGACCAAGTCAGATGTAGGAACAAAAAAAATCCTTCAAATTGATGCCTAAGTTTGATTCCTACAAAAATTTCAACACAAAGAGAGAGGACATAATAAAGGAAATTCTCCACATTAAGCTCATAAAACCACTTAGCAAATCAGGAACTTATCAAGATCATAAATATGTGGATAAAAGTAAATACTGCGCATTCAATCAGAAGTTCGGTCACACCACCGATGAATGTGTAGTAGCCAAGGACCTATCGGAAAGATTGGCAAGACAGGGTTGCTAGATAAATGCATTAGCGTAAAAGTAAAAAAGAAACGACGAGCCCGACAACAGACCAGCCAAACTATAACTCAACACCTAAAGACAAAGGAATTTGGCATACTCCATCCAAAATTCCCACACCTCAGGACTTAAGGTGTTAAGCTTCATGAACGCTTACTCTGTCTACAATAAGATACTAATGCATCCAAAAGATCAAGACAAGACTGCATTCATAACCGATCATGGTAATTTTTGTTATAAGATACTGCCTTTTGGACTTAAAAATGTAGGAGTTACATATCAAAGGTTGATGGACAAGGTCTTCAAAGACCAAATTGGTCGGAATATCAAAGTCTACATTGATAACATGGTAGTAAAATCAAGCTCGAAAGAAGATCACAAAGCCGACCTCTATGAAGTCTTTCAGCAACTTTGGAAATATAATATGAGGCTAAATCTAGAAAAATTTGCATTCGAGTAAATGTGGACAAATTCCTTAGTTTTTTGCTAACACATCGGGGAATAGCGGCAAACCCTGACAAATGCCAAGCTGTGATATAAATGCAATCACCTCGAACAATTAAAGAAGTTTAACAACTCACTGATCGTTTAGCGACTCTGTCAAGATTTTTAGGCCACTGCAAGGTCGTATCACTTTTTTAATAGTCTTAAGAAAGCTAAAGAATTCATCTAGACCGACAAGTGGGAGCAAGCATTCACCGACTTAAAAAATCTTCTCAGCTTGCCACCTATTCTTCAGAAACCTCAACACGGTAAGCCTCTTTAGTTATATCTTTCAATTTCATCTCACGCAATTAGTTCTGTACTTGTCACAGAAACAGGTAAAGAAAAGCACCCAGTCTATTTTGTTAGGAAAGTGCTATAGAATGCGAAAACTACATACCCAACTATAGAGAAACTAGCATTTGCCTTAATAATCACAGCTCAATGAGACAATGACTGCGGTATTATTTCCAGAATCATCAAATTATAGTTTGGGCAAGCCAACCATTGCGCCAAATACTGGCATGGTCAGATCTAGCAGGTAGACTCACTAAGTGGTTGGTCGAACTTTCGGAGTCTGACATATCTTATCAATCACGAGGATCATTGAAAGCTCAAATACTGGCCAACTTTATATCTGAATTCACCACTACACAAGAAATCCTCCCAGAGTGGGAGTTATACGTCGACAGAGCCTCCAACGAGGAGGGTTGCGGAGCTGAAATCCTACTTAAGGACAACATCGGTGTGTATGCCGAGTAATCTATCAGGTTTTTGTTCCAGACAAGCAATGATCAATCCGAATATGAGGCTCTGTTAACCAGACTATAACTTGCAAGAGAGGTAAACATTTAAAATATCAGAGTGTACTATGATTCCCTTCTTGTCATCCAACAGGTAAGCGGTCATTTCCAGATACAAGATCCTCTCTTAGAATAATATTCGAATGCAGTAAAAGATCTGACACAATATTTCCAATATTTTGAAATATTACATATACCTAGAGAACAAAATAATAGAGCAGATATCTTATCTAAGTTAGCTACTTTCAAAACACATGATTTTCCACAAACATTTTATCACAGCTGACCTTTAATGAGTCGAGCATATATAACAAAAATATTTTAAGTGTATCACAGCAAACAGATTGGAGAATCCCATACACAAAATATTTGAGAATTGGGGACATACCATCTAATGAATAGCCAAAATTTTTCAGAAAGAAAGCAAGTTATTATACCATCATGGGAAACGACTTGTATAAACGAGGATTCTCCCATTGCTCAAGTTCCTTGGACCCTTAGAAGCAGAGTTGGCAATGACCGAAGTCCATGAAGGTATCTGCGGCATGCATGTAGGAGGCCGAAGTCTAGCCTCGAAGCTCTTACAAGTTGGATATTATTAGCCAATGTTAAGAAGAGATTGCATGGACAAGGTACAGCGATGCGACAGTTGCCAAAAATGTGCACCGATTATCCATAGCCCAGCCGAGCTATTGCATGCTTCAGAGATCAGATGGCCTTTTCACAAATGGGAGCTTGATATTCTCAGACCATTCCCAATATCGGCAGGCCAGGTAACGTTTTTGTTGGTAGCAATAGATTATTTTACAAAGTCGATAGAAGCACAACCACTTGAAAAAATAACCTCCAATAAGGTACACTATTTTATCTGGAAATTTCTCATACGTAGATATGGTTTTCCCAGAGAAATTATTTCCGACAATGTTCGGTAATTTACCGATAAGAAGTATCCTTTTTAATGAATATTTGCATCAAACACCATTTTTCCTCTATAGAGCACCTACAAAACAATGGGCTCACAAAGACAGCTAATAAAATTATTTTGCAGGCTTTAAAGAAAAAATTAACAGATGCAAAAGGATGTTGGGCCAAACTTATTCCCAAAATCTTTTGGAGTTATAACACAATACCACAATCATCAACTAAAGAAATACCGTTCTGGCTAGTATATGGTGCATATTCAATGGTGCTAGTAGAGATCTCCCAAGGATCACTACAAACTGAGCTCTTGGATGACATAACCAATACAGAAACACGATTAACCGAGCTTGATATACTGGACGAAGAACATGACTTAGCTAGGCTATGACAATAATCTATGCAACTTACAATACAACGAAAGTATAACAAGAAAGTTCGGCCAAGAGCACTATAACAAAGAGACCTAGTACTTCAGAAAATTGAAGAAGTTCGAAAATGTCCAGGACATGAAAAATTGGCTACAACCTGGGAAGGCCCTTTCAGGGTGTCAAAGATTCACGGGAAAAGAGCCTATTATTTAGAGAAATTGGCTGGAACCGAGTTACCTAGCACTTGGAACATATCCTCCTTGAAGTTATATTATAGCTAAGTTTTTGTAAAAAAAGGGGGGACTGAGAGGTACTCTTTTTCCTTATTACGAGGTTTTACCCCCCTAATAGGTTTTACTTGAACAGGTTTTAATGAGGCCGATCACCCCGTGCCTTCCACAACTGAAGGTCTTATCAATAAAAACTATGCCATTTTTTGCATTGTATACTTCATACAAACCAACACATCAAAAATTGGAAATCACATTTAAATAATCAAAATTAACATCATCCAAATGTCTAGCATTTTCAAAACATCCCCAACATCAAAGGTCAGTTGTTATTCAACAAACAAATTCCGATATTCAAAAGATCGGTCATAGTCCAACATTAAAAAAATTCAAACAAAAGAGTTTCAAAATAGAACAGTACAAATTCAAGGCCCTAGAGGTCTTTATCAGCAGAAGCAGCATTTTCATCCTCCACTTCACCAGCTTCATCCTCGATGAGTTCACCATTAACAACAATCTTTGTAACATCAAGCTCCCCGAGTCAAGCTCGAGTGCAAAAGTAGTGACTTGGCACAGCCCGATCAAAATCCGCAGCAAATATCTCTATTACATCGTTCTCCAGTTCATGAATCCTAGATATCATCTTTCCTTTGTCATTATCATTCTCTTTAGTTTGATTCTGACGAATTTGGTCCTGGGGCTTTGTGATCTCTTCCTCCCCATTTTTCATCTTAGTAGTAACGTCTATGATAACGTCTTCCTTTTCCTTTATAGACTTCTCCAAAGTCACCACTTTCTCACAACAACATTTTCTTCGGCCCTTAATAGTTCAGTGGTCTGACCTATGCACAATAATCTTGATGCAACTATCTATGAATGAATGGTCACATCAGACTAAACAAAAAGTAAATGACCAATAAAAAAGCAAATGAAGTTAAATAGAACAATTTACCTGCAAATACTTTCCAATACCTTCCTTCCCAACTCTTTTCATCATCCTCACATCAGTAGCATGCTGGGCGACCTTATTAGAAAGCTCTGTCATCGGGAACTGCTCACTCTACAAAGATTATGCATTCACCCCCTCAATGAAGCCATGTAACTTCTTCTGCCTTTAAAAAACAGACTTGCCACCTATCCCAGCATCCAATTCCTCCTTGGAAACAATCTCCAAAGACTTCTCCAACTCAAGTCTTCTCCTTTTAGCTGAGGAATAGGCCGAGCGCTTGATTGGGCGGCATCAGCGCCTATTTCCTTAACCAACCCTGAGGCACCACCATCTTTGTCACTCTTCTTCTTCTGGATCAAAAAAGATTACAACTGAGAAGTGGTCAAGTTCAGAACTCTTCCACCTACCTAAAAAATAAATATACAATGTCAAAACCAGAAGCTATACAACAAATTTTCCAAAACCGCTTAGTAACCTATATATGCCCCTAATGCTTCCTTATTTGTTTCCAATTTTACAAGTTCAGAAATAGACAATAGCTCCCCCACTACAAAGTAATCCACCAAGAAGTCCAAAAATAAATTTTCTTTGTCACTTCTCCTAATAGCTTCTAATATTTGCATCGGCTCTGGACACCAGTAAAAAGAAAAATTTTCACCCAACTCATCGTCTAAGAAGAAAGGGTACTACGTTTTTTATGACCGAACCTTTACAAACATAGCTTTAAAATCTTTGAATGAATATTTATACAAAATAAATAGTGAACAACTAGGGTAACTACTAAGGTTGATCCAGAGACCTTTTCGTACACCCTTAGGTTGAAATAATGAGAAAAAGATATTTAGTAAGGGAGGAAACTAAAGAAACCCCATCAAACATTCATAGGCTCGTAAAAAAGCCCATGAATTTGGATGCAGTTGGGAAGGGACGCAATTTAACTGCGTCAAAACATTGCATTCAAACTCTAAAAACAAGAACTTCAAATGTAACTCCGTCAGGCAGGGGGTATACAGATAAAAGTACGCTCAGTCTCCCTTCCTCTCACAGACTCTTTCTTCACTGCTACAAGAAAGCAGCTCCATGCCAACAGTCGCACCATCTTTTACCAACCTTATAGAGTTAAGATCATGAAAAGACTCAGCAGTACTGTAAGCCAAAGCACGATGCTTCACATCAACATGCACCCAATTATAAATGTCTTCTTTTTCCTCCACCACTTTATCTCTAGCCATCACCGAAAGAAACAAAGAAAAAAGAGAAGAACTACTAACCTTTTGAAGTAATGTCCTTTTCAACTTCAAACGAAGTTAAGTAGATAATTCGTGTCTCTTTCCAAAGCAAAAACGGTAATAAAGAAACAAATAAAACCACTACACGATCTCTTACTAACCGACGGTTGGATTAGAAAACTGTTCACTTACCATGGTGATGGGTGGTGGTGATCTTCTCGAAATAACCGCACAAAAATTTATACAAGCCTCACACTTTTTCGCATTCCAAAATAGTAAAAAAACCAAGCTTGCCCCTGCCTACTGAAACGACGCACGTTGAGTTTGGGGCTCAAAAGATAAAACACTAATCCGATGTATAACGTTGTAAAGAAAGCTCAACTTGCTAACAAGATAAGAGTTCAGCAAGTCAAGCTTGGGGCTGTGTTCTATAACCCTTATACTTCGGATAGATAAGGTTATACCTTGGATTCTCTTTCAATATTTTCAAAATAAATAATGGTCTACTACAAAAACTACCTCCCAATATCTCGGACTCACCCCAAAGATCGGAGATGGTGGTGAGAGATCAATTATCCTAAACAACAATAAATAGCAGCACTAGCTTAACAAAAAGAGACAGATCGAAAAAACAACACAGAATCCTAGTACTTTAGTTTTGTTTTTCACTTTAATAGATATATTATTGACTTGGGAGTCAAAATCCTTTTTGCAGGTTCTACGATCATGCACGAGCTCCGCACCCATCTCTACTGCCCAGGAAGTGTTGAAGCATTCACCCTACCGCTGCAATGAGTTATAGCTTGGAGTATCCTTGACAGAACATATTTAAATAAATCACTTTAGCATATTAATGTTATTTTTTTTTAGTCGTCGCTCTTAAATCGCATCTCTACATTGATTTTTTCATTTTGTCGTTTTAGCATTTTTTTCCCCTAATAAATTGCACTAGCACTAAGCAATTTAATCTCAACATCATCATTGACCTATCCTTCATTTTACTCCTCATAAATTGAATGCTTGTTTGCTTTTCTCTTTGTCTTCATATATGGCATTTTCAAACATATTTTTCTTTGCCTTTTTCACAAAATAATTTTAGTATAAAAAATACATTAATTTTAAACTAAAATGAGGTAATACATTAGTATGGGATAGATATCAGTAATTGTGAATAATGTTACTCTTTTTTATTATATGTTGCAGACTCAAGTTCCAGCTTTAGTGGCTTAATAACGAATACAACCCTCAAGCCCAATTCGACTTCCTTAGCCCAAGAATTTGGGATCTTCTGAACCGCCTCAACTCACTCAACGTGATTCATACTCAATGAATCATATCTTTTTCATTTAAAAGATCTCTTAGATAGTGAAAACACCCATATAAGGAGAGTCACGGACTCTTCTAAATATGAGATACAAACCCTAAAATTTCACCTCCTAAATCTATTATAATTTGAGTATTGAAGTGTCTATGCAGATCACTATTATCTAGAAGTGGTAAATAGACCTAAATTTGCTGAGCCAGCACGCGTAACCCGCTAAAAAAGGCAGGTCAGGCTGAAAAATTGAGATTGCCAAATAGCAAAAATCTGCCTAACTCGCACTGCTTAAACCGTGAGTTTTGGCAGGGTAGACTTCCCTGCCGGGTTTAGTGTTTTTGTGGCAAGGAGATATTTTTACAATTTTTTAGCCAAAATCCAACTTCCTCTAATCCAACTTACAAAAGAATGAAGATAAAAATGGAGTGTTTTGGATTATGTTCATTTTGCTTTTGAGATAATATTTATAATTATGTTTTGGATTGTGTTTATTTTGTTTTGAAGACAATATTTATAATTACAAAGATTTTAATATTTGTGAATATAAAAATTATAATTTTTTTATAATTTTAGAAATTATAAATTTATTAAAATAATTATAAAATTATATATATTATTTAATAGTTGAAAGTAAAAAAAATAAGAGACCTGCCAGTCTGTCAGCTCGCAGTTAGACAGGACGCGGTAAGATTTTAGGACCGCCTCACTAAACGGAGTAGGGCAGAGCAGCCTGCTAAAAGGCGGGATTTTGGCGGGGCGGACTTCCCCGCTTGTCACTCTTACCCTTACCCTCTATTTATTCCATTGGACAAGATGCTAGTAATTCGCAAATATTCTTAAAAAAAAATCATCATTAATAAGTTCTGAAAGAAAAAGTTAGAATTAAAAGCGTTATTTATGATTTTTTTTTCTTAATTTCCTTTTTAGTCAATTGAAATTGTTAGTCCTTACTAACGATTTTTTTAATAAATTACTAAATTTCAGTCAATTGATAACGTTACTAAGGATTTCTTTTTAAAGAAATTTAAATTTTTAAAAATTAAAATAGTTGCTAATAATTTCTCTTATTCAGCAACTATCTCATATTAATAAAATTCATCATTAACAAATCTCAATATTTTTTAGTAAATCTCACATGATAATCAATTTTCAAAAAATGTAGCCTCTTTTTTCTTATAAATCGCATCGGCTAGTTTTGATTGCTATATGTGAGAAATTTCTTTTTTGCTATGCGATTTTCGAAACTTGTTTAATATTAATTGAATTTTTGCGTTCCATTGTGAGTTACTTTTAAAACAAACCTCAAATGTGAATAATATTTGAATAGAGAATACATATAATTAGATAATTTTTTTTATTTACATAAATAAAAAAGTCTCTATATATACTTTTGGAAAGAAGTTCCTTTTATACTCAAGTGATTGTCGTATTGACTATTGAGTTTAGCTAGACATGCGGTGCGGCCAAAATGTTAATTTGGTGAGAAATGGAGAATATCAAAGTATCAAACTACGATTTACTCAATTAAGAGGTTGCGGGATCGAGCTTCCTATCTTTTTAAATTTTTTGCCAATGAATAATAGCTCAAATGGCATAATCTCTCCATACTCAATTAAGAGGTTGCGGGTTCGAATCTCCTATCTTTGGTGAAAAAAAAAAAAAAAAAAACTATTACGATTTACGATCAAAACACATTGAAAGAATATTGACTATATCCGGTGGCGTGTCGCACATTAATTCAACCAAATTAAAGAGTTTAGCTAATATTTATTTTAAAAAATATAAGTTAAAATTATTAATTAAAAAATTATAAAAAATATAAAATTTAATTTTTGATAAATTATATTTATTAAAATAAAAAATTTAATATTTTTTATTAATAATAATCTTAACATATATTTTTAAGAACAAAAATTTATATATAATTATTTTTATATAAAGTTAATAATTAAAAATTATTAAATAATAATTTAATAAAATATATTTAATTATTTAATAATTTTTATCTATTAATTTTACATAAAAAATTATATACGATTATTTTTATGCGAGTATTTGTCATTCTTAGGATATATAACAAGTGTAATAGTCCGTGCTATGCACGTGATAAGATTGAAATTATAATTTTAAATTCTTTTGTTAAGATTAATTTGAATTATAATAATTTGATTAATAAAAATGTAACATATTATGTATTGTTTATTTTTTCTTAATCTAGTATTAAATGTATTAACTCTAAAATAGTTATTAATTAGTTTTAGTAATTTACTTTTTTTAATAAATCAAATATATATACTCAATGTGACCATAAATAATAACATAGTAGTACTTAGACCCACCAACAATTTTTTATATGTTGTTTGCTGTCAAGTAAGAACATATCAAAATCAGCTCAAAATAAATAATAAATTATTAGAGAATTCTAATACACAAAATTCTCTAATAAACAATAAATAATTTAAACCCACTAAAAAACAACTCAACACTTTTTTTGATACCTGCAAAACATATACCTGAAATAATATTATATCAATGTTAGTATACAGTTTTACAATCATCGACTGTATTTACTATACGTGACTCTTTCTCAAAAGTTATTCTACATACGTGTGTAGTCGAAAGATAAATTACTGGACTTTATTTTATTTTTCTAAATTACTATAATTATGCATTATTCATTAAATGCTACTTGTAATATAATTGTAATATTGTAATATAATTATAATAAAGATATTTTTCTAAAATAAATTTAGAAGAGAGAATAGTGCTTTCATTTTAGAGGAAAAATAAATTCATGAGGAATTGACACTTCACTTTTATTAGTTGATAATGTATTAAATATTGATTTTATATAATTATAATAAAGATATTTTCCTAAATTAGTATAATCATGCATTATTCGTTAAATGTTAATTGTAATATATATAATTATAATAAAGATATTTTTCTAAAATAAATTTAGAAGAGAAAATAGTGATTTCATTTTAGAGGAAAAATGAATTCATGAGAAATTGACACCTCACTTTTATTAGTTGGAGGAAAAATCCAGTTTTAGTATATTTCTCGTTATTATATATTTTTCTCTAATCATATATCCATTGTTTTCTTTCCTTCGTTTCAGCATTTTGAATCTGGGTTTAACTTGTCGTAGTTCTCACTTCTCAGTCATTCTATTAGATATAGTTGATAACTATTGAAATTCTTTTATTAACATAAGAGAAAAATATATTATTATATGATAGAATTAATATGAGTATATTTTGTTATTAAATACACAAAGTTAATGTAAAATAAAACGGGCCTGCTACACATACAAGCAATAAGGCCTTACAAGTCTTACAAGCCCCAAGCCCACAAACATTCCAGACGCGCACTAATTAGATTGAATGGAGCGTAACATTCACGCACTTTCACTCAAACGGTTACGCTTCGCTTCGAGTAAACCACCCCTTAATGGCAGACTCTTCCACTTCTTCCACTTCTCAAAGCAATTCAAAGAAAACGCAACCCTTCCATTTTCGAGCAAAATTCGAAAATCAAGATATACAACTCGTCGCTAACCTTCGAAACCTCCATCAACACACCATCAAACTCTCGATCAAGAATCTCCAGAGAAAACAAAGCTATAATACTCAAGGTACGTTACATTACGATTCCTGTATATTTTCCAGATTACGAACTAGGTTTTACTATTCTTCTACGTTGTTGTACATTTCACTGTTCTTCTTGCTCTACATCTCATTTTACAGTTTATAATGTTCTAGGTTTTACTGTTATTCTTGCTTCTATGTTACACTGTTCTTCTTCGTTCTTGTAGGTGTTACTGTTCTTGTTGTTCTAGATCTTCTGGTAACTGATTTTTCGGGGTATATTCCGTAGATTGAAGTTGGAGTAATTTCTTGGGTGTATATGGAGAAATTTCTTGGGTGTATATGGCATAAAATGTAGGGTGTATATTGCTGAACTGATATACTGTAATAGTCAGCACTTGCTTATATTTGCTTGTCCATGGGTGTATATTGCTTGACCTTGTAATGTTGCTTGATATTGATGCATGTTTGAGTGATACCTGACTGATATATATGGATGTATCTGAATCATATCTATGGGTGTATCTTACTGTTATCAATGGGTGTATCTGACTCATATATATGGGTGTATCTTACTGATATCTTTGCGTGTATCTGACTCATATATATGGGTGTATCTTACTGATATCTTTGGGTGTATCTGACTCATATATATGCGTGTATCTTACTGTTATCAATGGGTGTATCTTACTAATATCTTTGGGTGTATTTTTCATTTCAGAGAAAATGGCAGCAAGAAACCAACCTGGAAGAAATGTAAGAACAAATATATGTCTTACATGAAATCAGTTTTATATAATAGATATATATCTGACTATAATTTTATTTTTGTCTTACAGCAAACAAAAGACCTTAAGTGTGCCACACATCTCCTAAGTGATAAATTCAGAAACATGAGTGAGGAGAAGAAGGCGATTGTGAGGGATCTGGGATTCGGTGGCTTGATGCACATCCCACCACTAAGGGTGCATCACCAACTGTTAAGGGAGCTGGATAACAACTTCAAATTGGGGGAGAACAGACTGGAAACCGGATACGGTTCTTTTAAAATTACCCCAAGAAAAATAGGTCATGCGCTTGGCATCAACGCAACAGGTAACTCGATAAAAATTATAGGTGTATATTAACTGATGGTTGGGGTGTCTTTAAATTGATGCTTGGGTGTATTTGAACCGATTTTGATACTTTGTTGTTTTTCTTTTTGTAGGAGATCTGTTTCCTCAGAAAGTGGATTATAAGAAACTTTCTGAGGATGACAAAGTAATTTTTAGAAGATTCCAGGGTAAGACCCTCAAAAGTCTTACAGATGAGATGATGGATATTGGCGTTGGTAACGAAGAGGATCGCCTAATGTTCAAGAGGATTTTCATCCTCTATATACAGATGGCGTTCCTTTTGCCAACGACAATAAACAAAATCTCGCCTGTACACCTGGCCCCAATTTTTGAGATGGACAGCATAACGGAGCGAAACTAGGGAGGGCATGTTTTGACCTTTATTGTCAAGGGCATAACCGACTACAAGGAGAAAAAGAAGAAGGCAATTGATGGCTGCCTCTTTGCCCTGATGATAATATACTTTCATCTTTCTAAAAATAAAGGCAAGAAGAGGGCTGAAAGACCGCCAAAACCCTGGATTGCCAACTGGAGTAAGGAGCAGTTGGTCGAAAGAATGAATGCAGAAACAGAGAAAATTTTGGTAAGTTGAACATAATATGTTGGGTGTATATTTATTTATCTGAATGCTGCTAAATAAGTTATCTAATATTTCAGGGGATTGTAAACATGACGCAAACAAGAGAGAAAATGAAAAAAATAGAGAAAACAGAAAAAAACAACAAATCAAAAAAACAAAAAAAGGAAGGCAAGTTCAACATTGTCTTCGGAGGAAGAAACAACTACTGACAGTGACAGTTCTACCTCTGAGTCTGAGACTCAAGAAGACTCAGAGGATTCACCAAGAAAATACCCCAGCAAAAAGGGGAAAAAGTAAGTACCATACTTGGGTGTAATTTCTTTGTCGAGTTGGGTGTATTTTTTGAAAACATTTGGGTGTATTTTGTTGATCAAGTTGGGTGTATGTAGTTTATTAAGTTGGGTGTATTTCATTTGCTGCGTTGGATGTATATTGTCCATTCAGTTGGGTGTATCTTGTGCATTCATTTGGGTGTATTTTATATCTTTAGTATGTTCTAAATAATGATTATTTGCCTTACAGAATGGACTCCAGAAAAGAAAGAAGAGTCAAGAGGTTTCAGATTTTGATTCAGAATCAGAATCTGAATCAACTGATGAGTAATGTTCTGAAATTATTACTCCTTTCTTTTGGCTTCATTATAAAGATTTCGTGTATTAACTGAAGTGTCTCTTATTAACTTATAGAAGTGAAGAATCATCACCGGTGGAGAAGCAAAAGAAAAAGAAAAAAACAAAAAGAACACCAAAAAAGTAAGCACTTCTTTGGATAATATTCTGTGATAAAATTAATTTTTTATTTCTGACTGATAATTTTTTTTTCCACCCAGAACACAGTCCAAAAAGAAAAAAGTTGTTGTTGAGCATTCATCTCCTGAAGAAGATCAATACTTTGATGGGTGTAGTACCTCGTAAGCTATATTACCGTCTATCATCATAATTATTTTTGTTAACATCTTCTTTTATGAATGTAGCGAGAGATATGAAATATCAAGTGAAGATCTAGATGAATTGCTAAGGGGAAACGATGGAAAATCTGCTGCAGAGGGGTATGTCTTGTTGGGGTGTATATTTCATATTTTAGTGTGTTTTCTTTGCTAATAATTGTTTCTGGTTTCGCAGGGAGAACGAAGCTGATCTGCGATCGACAGAAGGTTGCTATGTCTCCTCTGAAACGTAAGAAGCTTTATTTAATAAAATCTTGTTATCATGATTTGGGTGTATGTTGTTTATTAAGTTGGCTGTATTTCGTTTGTTGTGTTGGGTGTATTTCGTTTGTTGTGTTGGGTGTATATTGTCCATTTAGTTGGTTGTATCTTGTGCATTCATTTGGGTCTATTTTATACCTGTATCATATTTTGTCTGAATAACATGAAATCTGTTTAGAATACCGGCTGTGAACTTGGGAAGTGATGATCCTTCCTCTCAAGGAGGCACAGAACAAAGTAGTGTAAACAAGCCTGCAGAGAACATGTAATTTCTCTTTCAAATAACCGTTACTTTTGTTCTTCTATTACCTTCTACTTCTAATTATGTATATATTTTTTTAAGAAAAAAAAGCCTTTTATTATTTTATTCAAGAAAAAAAAGGCAGGAAAAAAAGCAAAAACTGCAAGTATGTAAGTTCTCAAAAAACAAAGCCTGTCTTCTTTTTGAATTGTTCGGATGTATTTTTTGACTTTCTTTGGGTATATTTTAGGTTGAGTCCGGTTCAACAGTCAGCCAGTGAGCCGGTTGATTCGAATACGATGGTTGTGAGGGAACAGACACCGTCGGATGCGCTTGTAATGTGAGTTTTTCAAGAATATTTCAACCTTATAACCTTATTATTTTCAAAGGCGTTATTAACCTTTCATTTTTCTTCTTGTTTAGAGTTCTGATTCAAGTTTTTGTGCTAATGTCCCAAACAACCACTATGCCGGAACTTGAAGAAACACCTGAGACAGATTTTGAACCAACCCCTCTGCTACAGATTGAAGGAACTACACAAACATAAGAATTAGTATTGGGTGTATATTTGTTTAGAGTTTGGGTGTATATTGGGTTACAGTTCGGGTGTATATTTGGTAACAGTTTGGGTGTATATTGTTCCTGAGTAGTTTTTTTTATGCCATGATTAATTTTGTGTAATTGTGTAGCACTCCTGAACCCCCTCCCCCCCCCCCCAACAACTTGAAGAAACCACACCCACGCTTCCCCCAGCTCCATCTAAAATGTAAGTTCATCAGACTAAAATCAATCTTTACTTATCATCCGTATATTCTTACTCTTATAATACGTTATACATGATGACGCAGTCATCCAGCCGAAGAAGACGTTGCTGCCCTGATGATGATGGCACGGACAGCATCCTATGTTCCTAAAACAGATCCAGTGCCATCATTCAGCCTTGGCTTGACTGATTCAAGCCAAGAAGAAGCAGCAACGCAGGAGGGAGTGTCAACACAGGAGACAGAAAGGGCAAAATCTCCAGAAACTGCAAATTTGCTAGAACAATTAAAGGATTTGGTACAAAAAATAGCAAGCAGTGCGGCGAAAGAAGAAAGTAAAAGTCCGCAAATTCAAAAGGAGACTGGGGGAGAAAGTTCTGGGAAGTTTGAAACTCCTGAGCGAATAAATCAGATTACGGATGATATGAAAGAAAAGTGCTACATCTAGGGGACGCGACTGAAGACATACGCAGATGGCGGTACTAACGAGTATGACCACATGTGCACTCTGATTGACCAAGATAATTACATTTTAAATAGAATGCACCTTGCATCCCTCCAGGCAGAAAGTTATATAGAATCTGAGGTAATATTAGAATAACATTAATGTTTTTACACCAAAGTTTACTGCAATGTTTATTAATGTAAATTGATATTGCCATATATTTCTAGATTGTATCTGCCATGTGCCTCATTCTCAACCAGAAAAATAATAAAAGGTTTCAAGAACAAGTATACTGTCTCCCCCCTGATATTGTGGTAAGTGTTACTTCTACGAATTTTGGGTGTATTTTCTGTATTGATTTGGGTGTATTTTTTACGTTCGATTGGGTGTAAGTTGTGTAGTCATTTGGGTGTATTTAACGTATTCACTTGGGTGTATTTTCAGTATTTCATTTGTTGTTTCACAATTGTTGCAGAATATGGCCCTTTCGAAGCACCCAAAGGGGGAATTCATATCATCTAAAACCAATAAAAAATTCAGGGTGGAAGACTACCCGAGTTTTATTCCCTTCATAGATGCAAAAAAATTAACTTCGCATCCATATGTAAGTTTTCATTTGCTAAATTTGTTAGTACCGTTCTTTACTTATATGCCAAATAAAATAACACACTGTTGAAATGTGACAATCCTTCAGATTTTTGCACCTGTTTGCTACTCGGGCCATTGGTGGTTATGGGTGATTGATACAACAAAGCGGAGATTTCATATACTTGACCCGCTACACAAGAAAGCTCCAAGCGATGAGAGAAAGCTCCAAGCGATGAGAGAAAGCAACTTAATAAATTCACTGTAATTTGCCTCTGTGTTCTTTACTTTAATAGATAGGTGTGTTTCAGTTCAATATAAGGTGTATGTATGTTTTGCTTTGGGTGTAATTATGTTCTCCTTTGGGTGTAATTTCTTTGTCGAGTTGGGTGTATTTTGTGGAACCATTTGGGTGATTTTGTTGATCAAGTTGGGTGTATGTTGTTTATTAAGTTGGGTGTAATTCGTTTGTTGTGTTGGGTGTATATTGTCCATTCAGTTGGTTGTATCTTGTGCATTCATTTGGGTGTATTACTGATTTGTTTTGGTATTTAAGGGATATGTAATTTCAAGATTGAGAGCACATACCGGCGGGGAACCTCTGAAGAAAGACGAGAAGGAGAAGGAAATTAAAGCATCATATGTTAAAATATCAGGCCAAAAATCAAGGTATAAATTTGTGACTCTGAACATTAAACTTTCCTAAATGAAATTTGTAATTTATTTTCTTCGTTTTCAGCTATGACTGCGCTATCTACGTTATGAAGTGGCTTGAGTTAATTGAGCCGGAAAACATTAAAAAGGGAAAGTATGAATGGGATAATTGGAAACAGGTAACTGTCTTTAGAACTATATAACTCTGTATTACTTTACTGAATTAATATTGCTATTTAAACAGAATATACTTTTTAATTGTAGGAGGAAGTGGACCACTATAGAGTGGAGTATGCTTCGCGGATACTATTCAGTGAAATGAATAAAGAGAGAGATCAAGCAATTAGAGAGAGTAATGCAATAAAGCTGTCGAAGCCATCCTCCGTATTATTGAGTCCGTTTTGTCAGATAAATTCTACTGATATAGAAACTGCGTAATCCAACTGCTAGGTAGTTTGTAAATTGAACAAATGCTGTAAAAATTTGCCATTTATAAACAACTTCTATTCAATGAAATTTTTTCCATAGTTAAACTATCTGTGCTGTTAAATTGTCTGTGCTGTATTCAAAAGCTGTATTACAGGTGGTAAAATATGAAGAAAAACATCAAGGCAGATATAAAAACAAATTATAAACTTTTACACCCAACGGAAGTTTAATATACACCCAAGATTGCTTACACCCAAACTGTTTGTGCTGTTAAACTGCCTGTGCTGTATTCAAAATGTATGAATTACAGGTACTAAAATATGAAAAAAAAAACATCAAATCAAATATACACCCATAACCTGCGAATTTTTACACCCAAATAAAGTTGAATATACACCCTGAAATCTATCCCCCCTGATGCTTTGAGACTAAAACCCTGAACCCTAAACACTTAAAACCTAAACCCTTACCGCTAACCTGTAAACCCTAAAACGCAAATATTATATATATGTATCTATATGTAAATTGTGAATTAACAAAAATACACCCAACAGAATAGTGCTTTTACACCCATATTCTGTAAAACTATACACCCAAAGAGTTATCCCCTGCTGCTGGTACCCTGAACTGATAATTCATAACATGTCTTTGATATTGGCTGGAATTTGAATGCACCACTGATGCAGCATCAAACAGGTTTATCTGCATATAACACTCACATATTAGCTAAACTATTAACGAGAAAAATAAACTAAATCGCCACAAATTTAAAGAACATTACTTTTACCTCGCTTAAAACTTTCGTCTTCTTCTTCTTCGTGGCATTTGCAATCTGTTTCTCCAACTTTGAACCTAGCCTATTTTTTGGACGTCCTCTTGTTTGAATCCTTGGCGGGCTTTGAAGCTCGTTAACGGATTCCAAGTTGGCGTCTTCGTGGGATAAAGAAGATGTCCCCTTCCTTTTGGCTTTTAATGATTCCATCTCAGCCATGACGTTATCGTACGCACGGTGCAGAATTGCAGTCAGCTCCTCCGATTCGGATGCAAATTCGCAAATATTTTGCGAACGAAAAATCAATTGGTCGAACCTCTTGCTTCTTGGCTCCATCAGTGGCTCGTCGTGGCTGCTCTTGATGTGTGTGTGTCGCCTCTTTACCTTCTTGCTCCATCGTTCCAGTATATATCTAAGTGACACTTGGCTTACTTGTTCGAAGCTTAACACGCTTAGTGCGTGACGACACAGTATCCCTCTCGACTCGAATAATAAGCATTCGCATTTTACCTCGGCTGCAACTGAGTCGTAAGTAACCATAAACTTGTTGAATATTGAGCTGGAAACTTGTTCTCCGACTTCATATACTGAATAGCCTAGAGCGGAATTCGTTAATCTGGTGATGCAATTCGCCTTTCCTCTGAATTGCGCTTGGACTTCCCTAAACTTTTGATGAGTGTACGCATCTTGAAACTGAGCTTCAATGGAGGATTTGGTTGCACACGGTATGACCGTATGAAAATCTGCAGCATCTGATTCTCTCTCTGCTTGCTCCCTGCTTCCGAGGCAATTATCGTATTGTTTGACGAACTGAATAAGCGAGTTGTTCCGGGAGATAAACTTGTTAAAAAATGAATGCATGCTCTCGCTCCTTTGTGTGCTTCTCATCCCTGCCCAGAAGTGGTGATCCAGATAGATAGGAACCCATATGTGATGGTCTTCATACAGATCTGCAGAATACACCCAAATACAGACTATAAATACACCCGATAAAACATGCAATTTACACCTCTGCTGCAGATTTTAAAAAAATATTACCTGAAAGCCACTTGTTGTCCAAAAGACCGAAATTGAGCAGAAAATCATTCCAATTCCTATCGAATGAGTCTTTGCTATGAGAGTTCCAAACAACTTGGCTCATTTCTTGTTCAATATCGGCATGTCCCTTGTACCCGTTTAATTTGCTTGGAATCTTCTTCATGATGTGCCAAATACACCAACGGTAAATTGTTGTTGGCATACAGGCCTTTAAAGCCCTTTTCATTGATGCGCATTGATCGGTGAGAAACCCTTTCAGAGCGTTTTCTCCCATGCAACGAAGCCAACATTGAAATAACCATTTGAATGATTCAATTTCTTCGTTTTTCATCAAAGAGCATCTGAGAAGTGTTGACTGACCGTGGTGATTCACCCCGACAAAAGAACCACAGACCAAATTATACCTGAAACAAATTACCATAGTGCAGAATGAAAAATCATTAGGTACACCCCAACAAATGCTTCGTATACACCCAAAAAACAGCCAATATACACCTCTGCTGCGGATTCATAAAAATACATTAATTTAGCATCATAAACAGGGGCAGTTTGTTACCTGTTTGTATTGTAGGTGGTGTCGAATGAAATGACGTCTTCGAAATACTCAAAGGCAGCTCTGCTTCTTGCATCGGCCCAAAAAGGCAGCTTAATCGATTGATCCTCCTTGAGTTTGAGCTCAAAAAAGAAATTCTAATTCTTCTCTTTCATTCTTAACAAATATTTTCCGAATTCCTTTGCATCTTCTTGTTCGGAAACATTCCGCACTTCTCTGGTAATGTAATTTCTCACATCCTTTTCGATAAAATTTAACTCGCGGTGACCCCCGGCAGCCGCAACAAATGATTGGTAGGTTTTGCTTGGTCTGATACCGGCCTCCTCGTTATTCTCTATTGTACGACGAATGGACATGCTTAGTTCCCTGTGCTGTTTGAGCATCTCTGCTTTACTTGGACAGCAGGGGTGTGAATGATCCAGCACAACCTTTGAAATGATCCAAGCACTGACATCCTTCAATGTGTGTATATAAATTCTTGCAGGACAGTTTAAACCGGCTCTCGGATTGGTCTTCTCGGTCAGAGATATTTTAGATTTCTATTTTCCCTCTCTGCTACATGTAATCAGTTGATTCTTAATCTCGTTTCCCTTCCTATTTGTGCTCCGAACTCTTGTAGAGAAACCTGCAGCCTTGGCGTAGTTCCTGTAAAATTTTCCAGCATCTTCAAGGGTGGTAAAGGTCATTCCAACCTTCAGAACAAGCTGGTCATCAACAACCGAGAGAGGCTGTAGAATACACCATGTCAAAAACTGTAAATACACCCATAGATATGATTCAAATATACCAAATCATGTCTGATATGATACACCCGAACTGCAACAACTCAACTAAAATGACAATAAAAGCCATAAACTGTAAATGCACAGGCTGCAGAATACACCATGTCAAAAACTAAAAACACACCCAATCATGTCTGATATAATACACCTGAACAACAACAACTCAATTAAAATAATAGAAAAAACAGTAAAGAGTAAATACACCCACACTTCTAGCAAAAGTACACCCAAAAAAGATCTGATCTACACCCGAGCGCCTGCTATAAATTCCAGATAATTAATCAAAACTAATACATTACATTCAAACCTCAGGAACTTCGTTAGATTCAAATTCATAGTCCACTTTGCCTGGATTCAGCTGACAATCTGAGGTTGAATCATCCATTATCTTCAAAACGAGTTCAAACTTTGATTTCAGAAAACGAAAAATCAAATAGAAAACGAAGCTCGAGTTAGAGAGAGAGAAACTAACGTAAATGACGAAGAAGAAGAAGAAACGAGTGAGAAAGGAGGGGAAAAGAACGATCGAAGAAACCAGGAGAAGCTTCGCGAGAAGAAGAACGAGCAAATCTGCTGTGCAAATAACGAAAACGAAGAAGGAAACAAATCTTTTAAATTTGGTAGTTAGATATACGCGGGATCCTATATAGCGCGTGCATACAACGTAACCCTTGGAGCGCGTTTTGGGGTTTTCTTTGTTAATGAACTTGTAAACCATACAAATCATTAGGGCTTGTATGCGGAGCTTTTCCGAAAATAAAATTACACATAAAAAAAAGCAAAGAAAATAAATTAAAATAGCAAAAACGATAAAAAGATTTTTTTTACAATTTTGTTTTGTCATTTTTATGTATAGAAGATTAGAAAATAATAAACTTTTGACTAAATTAATTTTGTATTTGTTGTATTCAAATTAAATAAGTAATAAGTTATATTATTTTAATTTATTCCTTAAATTTATATATCATAAAAATAAAATCAATATACATAATTTTAAGTTACGTGATACTTAAATATCTAATCAAATTAATTAGTTGATATAATTAATGCATTATAATGAATTGTATTTAATGAGTTAAACAAAATAAATTAAGAAACACTATCAGAAACATGCTACATTAACTCTATCATTAAATGTAAAAAATCGATTTTTATATAATAGAATCGATAATATAATAGAGGCGAGAAAGAGAAAAATAAACATTTTAGATCTTAGGTTGTTTCATTTGGATGTTGTAATGTGGGTATCACATTATTTTACTTATTCTACCCTATGGACCTTTTTGTAACTTTATTTCAGTATCAATAGAATTTGACTACCTTTTAGTAATAAATTAAAATCTAAAATAAAATTGAAAAAAAGTAAAGAATATAAAATTATTGATTGAAATTTTATTTTATTTTTTGTTATTATAACAGGTATTTTTATTAAAAAATACCAACACTGAACAAAATTAATCGTAAAAAAAATATAAAATATAAATAAATATACTGAATTAAGAGATAAAATTATATTTGTTATCTCATTTTTATTTTTAGCAGCACAATAGAATATCATGTACTCAACATAATTTAAGATGCAAATTATAATTAATTATACTTTTTATTTTAAAATATTTAAAATTAATCTTAATATAAATAAAAATAATTTAATATATTAAATAAATTAATAGAATAATATAAGTTAACTATTTCTTTTATTAATTTTGTTGTTTTTTTCTGACTACCTTTAAAATTACGACTTTTTTTTAAATTTGACCGTGAAATAAAATTAGAGTTGTTGGTCTACACCATTAAAAAAAATAATACTATGCTTACATTTGTACATATAACATCTTCCTAAATTTTTATATGTTAAACTTAAGATTCTGTATTTCTTTATTTATACCATAAATAAGTATTATTTACAATGATTCGTATTGATTTAAAAACTTAAAAAAATTTTGTACGTATTAATTTTGGTGAATCCTACCCAACCCCTCTAAAATAACATGTAACTTACCTTTCATGATGTGTCAAATTTTAATTGGTCATGATTTTAACCATAGTTGGGTTATTTTGTAATTTATTATTTGAGATGGTAATGGTATAATTTTTTAAAATATCAAAATCTCACTTCCGTTAATTGAAGCACCTTTCCACTCCTCAATTCTTCCTTCATCGCGTAGCTTCGGTCCTTCCAAGCATGGCCGTTGCCGTCGTGACAAGAAGCGCCGAGGTTGTCGTCATCTACTGCACTCTCACGCAATCTCTCTTTTTTTAGTGCATCATTCCTTAACTACATTATTAAATTCCCGTCCTTCCTAATATTCTCGCTCGATACTTTTTTTTCTGCTGTAGATCATTCCTTACTAACATAATTAATGTTTAGTTTGGTTATTAAATTTTTTTATTAAAAAAATATATCTTTATTTAATTACATAATAGAATATATATTTATATGTAAAATATAATATAATAAAATAAATCTATTTAGAATACTTAAAATATAATTAAAATCATAAACATATAAATATAATAATAAAATTTGTACTCTAAACAAGTAAATATATGCTTTATTATATATAAATTCTTTAAAAAAATTGAATAAATTGTTAAAATTAATAACAAAAATTTTAAAATGATAAAATCCAACTTCCTTATCGTATTTATTATAATATTTTATTCTTTTAATTTTTAATTTATTAATACTTTATTATTTAATTAATGATTAAATAAATTATTTTTATGAGAAATTATTTTTTGTATTATCTTAAAAACGAGACCAATATAACAGTTTAAAAAATAATGTAAAAATAATAATTTAAATAAAAATATTTAATATTAAAATTTTAAATACAAAAATAAATTGTATAAATATTTAACAGATAAATATAAAATACATGCCTAAAATAAATAAAATATATAAATAGAAGTACTCTTGAGAAATAGAAAATAATTTTTGTCTGTTTTATTTATTTTAGGCATGTAATTCATATTTATTTTTTAAATATCTATACAATTTATTTTTGTATTTAAAAATATTAACTATTTTTTATATAAAATATTATTTTTACGTTATTTTTTAAACTGTTATATTGGTCTCTTCTTTAAAATAATACAAAAAAAATTTTATGAAAATAATTTGTTTAATTATTAAGTAAATAATAAAGTACTAATAAATTAAAATTTAAAAGAAAAAAATATTATAAAAAATAATCGTAAAAAAATTGAATTTTATCATTTTAAATTTGTATTATTAATTTTAATCATTTATTCATTTTTTTAAATAATTTATGTATGATAAAAGATATATTTATTTGTTTAAAATACAAATTTTATTATTATATTTGTATGTTCCTAATTTTAATTATACTTTTAAGTACACTAAATAGATTTATTTTATTATATTATATTTTACATACGAATATATGTTCTATCATGTAATTAAATAAAAATATATTTTTTTAATAAAAAAATTTAATAACCAAACTAACCATGGAAGATAGCGATAAGACTGGCTATATTGAAAAAGACGGCAAAATTACAGACCACGAAAATTTAATTTAACGACGTGGAAGAATGGCAAAGTTACGGACAACGAGAATTTATTTTAACGACGTGGTTAAGAGATGATGACGACAACGTTGACGCTTCTTGTCACGACAGCGATGCTTGAAAGATCAGAAGCTACGCGATGAAGAAAGAATGGAAGAGTGGAAAGGTGCTTCAATTAATGGAAGTGTGGTTTTGATATTTTAAGAAATTATATTATTACCCATCTCAACTAATAAATTACAAAATAATCTAACTATGGTTAAGATGATGACCAATTAAAATTTAACACATCATGAAGGATAATTTACATGTTATTTTAGAGGGGGTTGGGTAGAATTCACCATTAATTTTATATTTAATATTAAAACATAAAAATTTACTATGTTATTTTACTATTAATATATGTAGTATTACATTATAAAATATAAAAATTAAAATGATTATTATATAGCTTAGATGGATTGAACTAAATATAAAAATATAAAACAGAATTGTATTATTAAATTTTAGTAATTTTAATTAATTAATAATATAAAATAAGATAGAAGTGACTATTTATAATTGAATAGTTTTGGTTGATTAGACTAAAAAAATAAAAAAATACTTTAAATAAAAAATCAAATTAACTTTAATATTAAATTCATTAATACGATTTTAATTTTATATAATAGTTAGATAATAAATTAGTAAAAGCAAATGGAAGGATGACTTTAATTAGTATTTGATAAAATATTTATTTAGAATAATTAAAAAAAAGTAAAAGTATGATATTATTAAAAATAATACATTTTTATGTTTAAAATACATTTAAATAAAATATTTGTAAAATATAAAATTTAGAATAACATAGCTTCATGAATATTAATCATTAATCAATTATGAACTAACATAAAATTATAATATAATTTATTGACAAAAAATAATCAATAATTAATATTAATAAATATAAAAATCATCCAAACACTTTGATTAAAAGTATGAGTGGTTAATTATTATTTATTATTAATAATATTGTTCATAACTAAAACTAAAAATATAATTATTCAGATTTAGATTTTAAAAGAATAAACATATAAGTAACAAATAATCTATTTTATCATGCATATTATAAATTAATGAATTAAACTAATTGATATAATGAATTATAATTAATTAATTGGTATACATTATAATAAATTATACGATATTTAAAAAAAAATAAAATGAATAAGAAGAAAATAAAAAGAAATAGAAGAGATAAAAGACTACAATAAATATAAATTAAGTGTGAGGGTTTTATTTTTTTTTTTACAAATTTTATATCACATTAGTTTCAATAATAATAAATAAAAATACATCAAATTGATATCTAAGAGAAAATGATGAGATAAAATCATAACACAGTTCTAAAACAAAAGCTTAAATTAAACCATAATATCATTGCACAACACAAATTGAAAGTAATTTCACACTATAATATACCACACAAACAGGTAAATGACTTAAACTTAATTACGGAATTTTTTTTTATTTATGCATACATGATAACACCATGGTCTATAAATGCTTCATGGATAACATATCATATATTGCTCTGAATGATGAGCACGGAAGTTGAAGATTGTGTGGTGGTTTGTGTCCACGATAGTTGACTTCTTGCGACGACACCTCGTAGGAAGAAAAAGAATTGTTATAAAAGCTACCTAATGAAAGAGTAATTAGTAAATGAATGATATTTCTTCTAGCATATATGGTCTTTTATAGTGGTAAAATAAAAATGGAAGGAATACAATTTTATATTTTTATATTCGGAATAGAATTTGATATTTATCGTAATAAAATTAAATAACTAATCGGTTATAATTCATGTATTTAAATAAATAAAATAAATTAAATAAAAATATTTTTAAAAATTAATCAAATCAGTTAGTTGATACAAATAATTAGTATAATTAATTTTATTTGATTTATTGAATTCAAAAAAATAAATCAGGAAATAATTGATTAAATTAATTAGTTGATATAATTAATTTATTATAATTCATTGGATTTAATAAATTAAAAAAAATAAATAGGAAAACATATGACACAATGATTTTTTTTAACTAAATTAATCTGTATTTATTGTATTTAATCATTATAAGTAACAAATCATTTATGCTATTATGTACCTTATAAATTAATGAATTAAAATAATTGATATAATAAATTACAATTATTTGATTGACATGAATTATAATAAATCGTGTGATATTAAATATCTAATCAAATCAATTAGTTAATATAATTAATTTACTGTAATAAATTGTATTCAATGAATTATAAAAAATAAATTAAGAAACAGCTCAAAAGTAGTGACGGATCTAAAAATTTTAAATAGTGGAGGTAAACATATAGCATATAAAAATAATAAAAAAATATTTATAAATATATCAAAATATATAAAAAATAAAAAATATTAAATATTAAATAATTTTATGTAATCATTATCAATATTAATATATTGATAAATAATAATATGGTTATTAATTATATACAATAAATGATATTTTAAATAAATGAAATTAATCAAAATATAAATAGGTTATCTTCTAATCAATAATAAAAGTGAAATATATTTTTTTATGAATTATATACAATAAATGATATTTTTTTATGTTATACTTTTTTCAATAAATGATATCACGGGTAATTATCATTATCATATATTATTATTATTATTATTATTATTATTATTATTATTATTATTATTATTATTATTATAATTAAAAATATTTTTAATTGATAATTGATAAGTAGTTTAATAATGTATTAAATATTGGTTTGATATAATTATAATAAAGATATGTTTCTAAATTAATATAATTATGTATTATTCATTAAATATTAATTATAATATAATTATAATAAAGATATTTTTTGTAAAATAATTTAGAATAGAGAATAGGAAAGTTTATTGTGGAAGAAAAACGGAGTCATGAGAGATCGATACCTCACCTTCATTAGTTAGGGGAAAAGCCAGTTTTAATATATTAAGTAGATAGAATTTTAATAAGAATACACGGGTAATTGAAATAAATTATATACGGGTTTTTCAAGTTATTATTATTATTACTATTGTTGTTGTTGTTGAATAATGAATAAGAATTAGAATCATATCAATATTTTTAAAATTAATATAATTAAAATGACTAAAAATATTTAAAATCAATGTGTTATTAATATCATAAGATTTCATTATTTTATTATTAGAATCAAATATTCTTATCATAATTACCACGACCGGTGCTATTATTATTATTATTATTATTATTATTATTATTATTATTATTATTATTATTATTAAAATGATTAAAAGTATTTTTAATTGACAATTGATAAGTAGTTTAATAATGCATTAAATATTAATTTGATATAAATATAATTATAATGAAGATATGTTCCTAAATTAGTATAATTATAATAAAGATATTTTGTATAAAATAATTTAGAATAGAAAAAAAAGTGTATTCATTTTGGAAGGAAAATGGAGTCACGAGCGATCGACACTTCACCTTCATTAGTCGGAAAAAAACTCAATTTTAGTATATTAAGTAGATAGCTAATTCATAATTAAAGATTAAACAAACAAAACGGCACAATAATGAAGAAAGAAAAATAGAACACGACTCAATCAAGCTCAAAAGGAAAATAAGGAATCGAATACCCCTAAAACAATAAGTTATATATGCATCAAATCTTTTGAATAAACAATAAGAAACCCTAAAACAATTGATCTAACATCATTTGCAATTACCCATGGAAAAGCCTCACATAGCAGTGGTTCCTAGTGCTGGCTTCACCCACCTTGTTCCAATTCTGGAATTCTCCAAACGCCTCCTTAGTCTCCACCCACGCTTCCAAGTCACGTGCCTCATCCCCTCAGTTGGTTCATCACTCTCAACTTCCTCCCAGTCTTACCTTCAAACCCTTCCACCAACCATTCACCCAATTCTTCTTCCTCCAGTAAGCAAAGAGCACGTGCAAGCTGAGCAAAGCCTTGCTGTCCAAATTGAACTTAGCGTAACCCACTCTCTCCCTCACATCAAACAAGAATTGAGTTCCCTATGCTCAAGAGCCCGTGTTGTGGCCTTGGTTGTCGACGTTTTCGCACACGATGCTCTCCAGTTCGCCACCGAATTCAATCTCTTATCTTATATATACCTTCCACAAGCTGCTCTGATTCTTTCGTGGTATCTGTATTCACAAGAGTTAGATGAGATTCTCTTTTCTGAGAACAGAGACCCGGAAGAATCTATAGAGATTCCCGGTTTTGTGCCGATGCATAGCAGGGATCTTCCCTTTCAGTCCCGATCCAGCCCCGGTTACCGGAAATTTCTCGAACGCGCCGAGAAGTTTCATCTCCCTGATGGAGTCTTTGTTAATAGCTTTCATGAGATGGAAGCAAGCACGATAAATGCGTTGCGAGATGAGATAAGACAAAAGAAAAGAAAAACCGTGGTTTACCCGGTTGGACCGATCACGCAGAGCGGTTTTAACGGCCGAGAAAATGGATCCGAGTGCTTGAATTGGTTGGACGAGCAAGAACCAGAATCTGTGCTTTATGTTTCCTTTGGAAGTGGCGGCACGCTTTCCCAAGATCAGTTGAATGAATTGGCGTTTGGGTTGGAGCAAAGTGGAAAGAAATTCTTATGGGTTTTGAGACCCCCTAACAATATAGCCTCTGCTAGTTACCTTGGAGGAGAAGCTGACGACCCTATGCGATTCTTGCCACGTGGATTCTTGGAGAGAACCAGTAAGAAACAAGGATTGGTGGTTCCGCTTTGGGCTCCACAGGTACAGATTCTTGGCCACAGTTCAACGGGGGGTTTTGTGTGTCATTGTGGTTGGAATTCGGTTCTTGAGAGCGTTACAAATGGTGTGCCGGTGATAGCGTGGCCATTGTTTGCTGAGCAGAGTATGAACGCCGTGATTCTAAGTGATGCTTTGAAAGTGGCGGTGAGGCCAAAAGCAAACGACAGTAGATTGGTTGAAAGGGAAGAAATTGCAAGAGTCGCTAGAGAGTTGATGGATGGTAAAGAAGGTATTGAAATTCGCAAAAGGATGAAAAGTTTGAGTATTGCTGCTGAGAATGCAATAAAGGAAGACGGACCATCCACGAAGACTCTGGCAGAGGTTGTTGCAACTTGGAAATGAATCTAGTATAAGAAAACTTTATTTACAGCTGTGAATTGTGATACATGTACAACGAGTTAAAAATTAATGTAAATCCGGTTTCTAAGCCATGATCAAATTGGTTCTTCAATCTTTAGAAAAGTTTTCTTATATAAATTAATTTTAATTATTATTTTTAAAAAAATTAAATTAACATTTTTTTTTTCAAGTTAGATCAAATTCAGATAGACCGAGAATTAGTGAAACTAACCCTAATTTAGAGAAAGACTCAGTTCAGCCCAACTCGATTTAGTGCAAAATCAATGATGGCAAATCGATTTATCTGCAAAAAAATAGAGGACTCCTTTCCTGATTTTGGCCCAAATTAGGACCTATTAACCTGATTCTTAAACCAGTTCTAACTTCTAACACTATAAATATTCCCTCGCCTATTACAATCACACATCAAATAATTCTATCTACATCTTATCACTCTTACCACAACTACCAAATAATCAAAATGTCTCAAAACACCGATATTATCAATTTATTACCATGAATAGATTTTAAGAGATCAAAATGGATCAATCATGATTAATTCTGCCAGACAATATTTGTTCACCTTCTAATTAAAGTTCATTATTTAACAAGTTTAAAATTTTTCATTTTGCATTAAATATATCAATAAGATGCAAAACAAGTAAAATTTATTATAAACTAGTGTATGTTTTCGTGTCATGTACGAAATGATATATAAAATTATATAAAAAAATTTTATTAAAAAATTAAATAAAAAATACATATAATAATTATTATTATAAATATTTTATAATTTAAAAATATTAAAAATAATTAGTATTTGTTTTAATTAATTTGAATTGGTTGAATAGTCATCTCATTTGTCTGCTTAAACAAATATTTAGAGTTTAAATCTCGCCTTGTGTGTATAACAATACATTAGTTAATAGCAAACCCTTAATAAATAGAATATCAATATGTGGTGGATTAGTTCTCGACTTACTGAATTAGGAAATCCATAGAAAAAAAATTATATTTGTCTTTAAAATAGATTAATTTCTAATTAATAACAATATTTATATACTTTTGTCTTTGTTGAAATTTACTTGGGATAATTTTATTTGTTGGTATCATATTCATTTTTGAAGTCAAAATAATATGAACAATATTGTTACTTGTTGAAACTTCACATTTTATGAAATGATTTTTAAATTTTTAAATTTATAAACTTATGTCATTACAAAAGTTATTAAATCAATTAATATGTCTTGGTAAGATGATGTACCGAAACACCACTGCTAAGTATTAATAAGTGTGAAAAGAAATCAATACCAACTTTTGTTATTCAATATATAATTTATTCTATTAAAAAATAAATTAATATATTTTGAACAGGTAAATACATTTTCTTCTAATTTTTTATACCATTTTATTTAACAATATTTACCATTAAAAAATAACAAATGACTATATTATCCTACAATATATATGATGTACAAAATAATTTCTTATCTTAAAATTAATTATAGTTAGTGAGATAAAATTTAAAATATTTTTATTTTCTTACTCAAATTTAAATTTAAATTTAGATCTAATTAACAACTCATCTTTTTTTAATTTCAATAACAATAATAAAATTGGTTAGATACAAAATATTTAACATTTAATAATTTCAATAGTTTAAATTTTATTTACTAAAAATTGGGTTAAAAATTAATTATAAACTTAATAATCAATAATATATATTATATTAGTACGTAAATAATAATATCTAATGTATTTTTTTTTATAGGACTAATGTATAATCTATTGAGAATTAATTTATTATCCAAAATTTTTTCATAAACTTTGTAATATATGAAAATAATGATATAATTTTTTATTATTATTTAAAACTTATTCATAATTTTTTAATTATGTAATTAACTTAATTAATAACTTTTAGTATTGCTTTTATATTAAAAAGTATCAATTTATACTATTTATATATTTAAATTAGGATAAATTAGAAATTTTATATTCTCATGTATTTAATAGATTTCATGGGACAGGTACTTATGTCCGTGTTTCCATTAGGGGGTGGTAAATGAGAAAACCTACCCTGCTCCGCTAAAAGCCTGCCATCTGGAAGATTGAACTGCCCCGCCTTACCTAGTGAGGCGGTACTCAATTCCTCCTCCACCCCGTCTAACGGTAGGCTAGCGGGTTGGCGAATCAAGCCCGCCAAATCTCTTATATATATATATATATATATATATATATATATATATATATATATATATATATATATATATATATATATATAAACTATTAAATATTAAACAATATATATATATAATTTCACAACCATTTCAATAAATTTATAATTTCTAAAGATATAAAAAATTATAATTTCTAAATTCACAAAATTAAAATCTTTATAATTATAAATATATAATAAATATAATTATAAACCAAATTTTTTAAAATAAAATAATAAAATTAACATTGTCCAAAACAAAACAAATATTATCCAAACACATAATAATTAAACATCTTCAAGTTTATAATCAATCAAACATAAAACATAATTCAAAATATAACTTAGAATATCTTCAATTATCATTTTTATCCTCGTGTAGATCAATAACATCTTTAAAATTTGTAAAAAAAAAAAGGCCCTGACAAAAAAAACGCTTGGCCCAGCAGGAAAGTCTGCCCTGCCTCGCCCCACCAAAACCGCCAAAATCCACAAATTAGGTAGTACAGGGTAGGCGAACTTTTTAAATTTGGCGGTCTCAAATTTTCAGCCCACTCCGCTTTTTTTTACGGGTTTATGTGGGCCAGCTTGACGGATTTCATCCCGTTTACCACCCCTAGTCCCCATCTATTTTCGCGTGGTAGATGGTGAGGATTTCATGGGTCCCCATCTAACCCTAAATCACGAGTAATTCCTGCAAAAACATGTTTCGACTGTTTTTGTGATCATCTCTATTGCTAGCATTCGTTGGCTCGTGACGTGAAGCTATTTCAGCCACTTAGTAAATTCTCAGATAATCAAAATCTATAATATATCCTTTTTTATAAAGTCACATGTATCCTTATTATAACAATATTAATAGAAAATAAATGGATAAACACTAAGCTATTGTCTAAATATAAGATGGAAAATAAGAGGAAAAAAATGGAAAGAAAGAAAATGAGAGGAAAGAAAAATGGAAAGAAAAATATATTTTTTTGTGTTGTTTAGATGAAGAAAAAATGAATGAAAAGAAAGTAGAAAAAAATTTCTTTTACTTGGTTGAAAGAAAAAATAAGAAGAGAGAAAATTATAATAGAGTAAAATTACATTAATATTTTTATATATTATATATAAATTATAATTCAAAGGGTAACTCTGTACTTTTACCCATGTTTGCACTTCTCCTTCAGATTTATTCGAACTTTGAAGAGAAAAAATTTACATGAGCTCCACATACACCTTCTTTGTTTTTCATTCAATTTCTTTGTTGATCCAGACAATAAAAATTGACATTTTCTTTCATTCATTTTCTTCTCCAACATCTTATTTAATTTTCCTACAAATTCTTCTAATTCAAATAATACGTAAATAAATCACATTTTTCATATATATATATATATATATATAAAACAATAATTAATATCATATATTATAACTTGTGAAATCATAATATTTTGAGAAGTGATGTCTAGACAATTTAAATATTGATAAGTCTAAAAAATTTTAGAAAAAAAAATAAAAATGTAAAAAAATTGCATGTTGATCCATAAGATTTTTTTATTTTAGTTTGTCCATAGCCTATGATTAAGAATACAAAAATTATATATATGTTATTTATCTTATATATTTTTTATTTCATAGAGACTTAAAATTTTTTTATCAGTGATGTTAGTGATTATAGAGAAATTTTTATTTTTAAATAAAATTATAAAAAAATTAAAAACAAAATTAGTTGCAATTTTTTTGACAATTTATTTAGCTTTTAGTTTAAATTAAAATTAAATTATATATTCAATTTATATTTGTTTGTTTATCCTAATGATTATATATAATAGATAATATATTTAAGTATGTTTTGAAAGAAACTATTGAATTTTATATAATTTAATTTTTATATAATTTTATAGATAATATATTTAAATTTAAATTTCATAAATTAATTTATTTTTGTTAAAGTGAATTACGCAATAAAAAATTCATAAAAAATTTATATATTAAAGTAGAGAATAATCTATTTATAAATAAAAAATAAAAAAATTATTCTTAAAATTTGAATATGTAAATAAAAAAATAAATTATAACTTAAAAAATTATTTCTAAAATTCATTACAATAAATAGTAAAACTGTAAAGATTATGTATCTATATAAATTAAGTTATATTAAATTATAAGATATCTATATATTTAATCAACCTAATTAATTAGTTGTAATGGATTTGATTTAATAATTTAAAAAAATTGAATAACTATTTTTAAAAATATGTCAATCCAAATAATATAGATTGAAAATAGAAAAAATATAACTAAATTATATAATACAACATAATATTCCTAGAAGTTTATTTTATAGTAGATCTAATGCTAAGATATTTATCATCATCTATAGTATAATTTAATTTCACAATTATTCAAATGTTGTTTTTATGAAAACATTACATTATTTACTTTAAAAAAAAATATTTACTCACTATTATAATTTAAATAAAATATATAATAGATATTAAACTAATTTATTTTAATAATTGTTCAGTCACAAAGATTCATCAAAGATATGAGATTTAAGAGCATATAAAATAAATATAACACCTATAATTTTTACACTACTACGATAAGATGATTATCATAAGTCTTTTTAAGATAAATTAAACAGAACAACATATAATAATAAAGAAACAATCAAATCCAAAAGAGTATAGAACACCTATCATACACTACGACTATTAACATTGAAGAAGTTTTAATCATTTATTCTTTTATTAGCTATCTTTTTATCTACTCTGCACTTTATCTATGAATATGTTAAGGACTAAACCTATGCTTCAACCTTTTAAAATCTCATATATTCTTGCCAAACACAATATTATTATGCGTCGTCTATATTTACCAAAGAACTGAAAATAATAAAAGCATCCATCTATTCTTTATAGAAACTATTGAATGGAAGAACCCTTGGTAAAAAGACGATGTTCTCTTATAATATGTATAATTTTTTATGATGATAAAATAAAAATAAAAGGCATGGAATAATATTGCGTATATTTACGTTAATTTTAATCTTTTTTAATAACCAGATTTGTTATAACATAATTGATAAACAATGACAGTTGATACAGATTATAGATATTTTAAGTATAATATACCTTTTATAATTTTGTATGAAACAATATTAGTTTTAATTTATATATTTATTATTGGATATGAAAAATAAAAAGTATTTGTATTATTAACACTTTTCAAACCTTTTTTAACTCCGACCGTGATTAGGTCTAAAAAGTTACCCACCTCGTCGGAAATAAATGTAATCTAATCAATTTTCATCTGATAGTACTACACATTGGCATAATCATAGAATAATTAAATTTAATGAGATAACAATATGGTATTTAATTACCACAGGAGTATTTTTATATATAGAATTATCAATCAATTATGTATGGCTTCTGATGAAAATAATATATTCAACATAGATATTGTTTGTTAGGTAAAAGATAACAGATTGATAAAGAAAATTAATTACAAAATGGATATATTTATTATAAGAAATATTTTTCTACGTAATACTATAAAAAATATCATAGTCACCCTGAATTACTACAGGTTCAACTTTCATCGGCATCGGTAAAATGTTTAAATTGAAACATTTTCAAACTATAATATTTGTCAAACAAACAATTAATGAAATACTCATTCATAGCTTCTCATTTTAATTAAGTACACATTTATACATAAAAAAAAAAAAAGAAAAGAAGAGTTAAAATAGCAAAAGCAATAAAAATGATGATTCTTATAATTTTGTGTGGCTATCCATATATAGAAGACCAGAAGACCATAGTTATCTAACAAAATTAATTTGTATTTATTGCATTCAATTTGAATAGGTAAAAAATTATCTTATTTTAGTTTAGTCCTTAATTCATATAATTTGAATTTAGCTATATATATATATATATATATATATATATATATATATATATATATATTATTTGATTTGATTTAATTATTAGTAAAAAATATCTGGAGAGCCTATTTTATTCATAGATTTATTATTTTAATAATTAATAAATTAATATAATTAATTAATATAGATAATTAGTATAATTAATTTGGTTTAATAAATTAAAAAAATACTAACATAACATTAAAAGAAATAAATTAAAAAATATTACTAAATTAAATTGATATAAATTATAATAAATTGTGTGATATTTAAATATCTAATAAAATTAATTAGTTGACATAGTTAATTTATTGTAATAAATTGTATTTAATAAGTTAAAAGAAATAAATAGCTAAACACTCTCAAAAGCATGTCACGTCAACTCTATCATTAAGTGCAGAAACCTAATTTTTATATAATAGAATAGATAATAAATAGAAGAGATGAGAATATGATGTGACATATTTTAATTATAAAAATTGGTAATATATAGTATATTTTTTTATGAATCCTTATTGCTTGTTCGTTGCTAGTTTTAATATAATTACTTAATAAATTCCACTTATGAAACTGTCAACTACCTAATATTATGATTTAATTAATAAAAATGATGATATTAATATTTTTTTATGAGTCTTGTTATTATTTATAATTAGAAAAGAGCCATATATAAATTCATTTCCTTAATGAATGTTAATTTTGTTGTGAAATTCTGTTACCTTTAAAATTTTAGCGTATTAAGTCTAATTTTTACATTTTGAAATAAATTTACTCGAAAAAATTAATATGTAAATTACATTAGTATTACAAAATTACTTTATTAATATAATTAGTGGTGCTTACTTGAACCATTAAATTTAGCTTCTAATGATATTAAAGTCAACCTATTTTATTATCTTGTGCCTTCAAAGAATTTACACGACTGACATAAAAATCTAATAATTGAAAGAAAATTGTTACAATGATGAGTATATTCATTTTATTAAATATTCTTCTATCTAATACTATAAAAAAATATACTGGTCAATGGTCACCTTGAATTATACAGGTCAACTTCTAACCATTGTGGTAGAATGCCTAAACTGAGATATATTCATCAAATAAACAATCAATCATACAATCAATCATCTGTACTTTTTTTTGGGTACATTTATACATAAAAAAATATACATAAAGGAAAAAAGAAGAAGAAAAGAAGAGTTGAAATAGCATTTGCGATAAAAATCATGATTCTTATAATTTTGTGTGGCCATCTATATATAGTAGACCAGCTGACTATAATTATCTAACAAAATTAGTTTGTATTTATTGCATTCAATTTGAATAGGTAAGAAATCATCTTATTTTAATTTAATCCTTAATTCACATTATTTGAATTTGGCTCAATATATATGATTTGATTTGATTTAATTTGATTTAATTATTAGTTAAAAATATCTCAGTTGCTTATTTTATTCAAAGATTTATTATGTAATGACTAATTAATTAATTAATTAGTACACACAATAAATTTAGTTTAATAAATTAAAAATAGTAATAGAACATTAAAAAAATAAATTAAAAAATATTACCAAATCAAATTGATATAAATTATAATAAATTATGTGGTATTTAAATATCTAATTAAATCAATTAGTTGATATAATTAGTTTATCGTAATAATTTGTATTTAATGAGTTAAAAAAATAAATTCAAAAACACTCTCAAAAATATGTACGTCAACTTTATCATTAAGTAAAAAATTTCAATTTTTATATAATAAAATAGATATCATATGCAAGTCAACGATACTTTTCATTGCAAAAAATACTCTATTATTCACCCTTATTCATCGTAAAATAAAAAACAATATTTGTTTTGTAATTTTGATAGAAGTAATTGTTGTTTCACACAAGTACTTGTACTAACTCAACAATCATGATGTTGAGTTAGAATGACACTTAACCATTGCTGACTGATATCAGTCACATTCCATCTCAAATAATCCTCCCAATTGCTTAGGCAACCATTCACAAGATTCCCAATAGTTCGATGTCCAAACTAATAAGACACATGCATCATGTAGAGTAATGGTCATCACTATCAACTAGGGAAGATGCTAATACATAATTGTGGTCAAACAAAAACATGAAGGGAATGTCTCTAGGCTGCTGCTTCTAAAGAATGGCCAACAAGCTTGCTCGAACATGTGAATATGCATAGTCTAATTCGAAGGACTCTAACGGTGACAACAATGATTAAATACATGATTTTTCTTATATCAAAAATAATATTTTTGACCAAATATTATTAAGCTTTTATAAATTTAGACTTCAATCATTACTACTAAGTACTAAAAATATTGTATTATCGAATCAACTTTTAAATACAAATTAGAATCAATTTTAAGAGTAGTTACATATTTAAAGTTCCAAATAGGGGTAAATACGATTTTGGTCCCTTAAGTTTAGTGCCAGAATCGAATTCGTCCCTCTTGTTATTTTGCCATTAAAGTCGTCCTTAATGTTTTTTTTCGTAATAAAATCGTCCTTTTTATTTTTTTTGGACAAAAATACCCTCATCCCCCTCCCCCTCCCCGCCTCCCCTTCCCCTTCCCCTTCCCCTTCCCCCCACCCCGACGTCTCCTCCCCCTCCCCGCCTCCCCTTCCCCTCCCCCTCCCCAACACCACCACCAACGCCTCCGCCATCCCCCTTCCCCCTCCCCTTCCCCCTTCCCTTCCCCTTCCCCCCACCCCGACGTCCCCTCCCCCTCCCCAACACCATCACCAACGCCTCCGCCATCCCCCTTCCCCCTCCCCGCCTCCCCTTCCCCTTCCCCTTCCCCCCACCCCCACCCCGCGCGTCTTCCCTTCCCCCACCCCGCGTCCCCTCTCCCTCCCCGTCTCCCCTTCCCCCCACCCCTAAACAGAAACAGAGAAACACAAAGCCAGAGAAACAGAGAAACAGAGAAACAAAAACAGACAAACACAGAGAAACAGAAATTCAAAGCACAAAGAAGAGATCTGGTTCGAAGAAAGGCAGCGGCTGCAGCGACGGGACGGCGAGACTGCGGCGGCGGGACGGCGGCTTCTCTTCTCCCTTCATCGTCATCATCATCAGAGTTCTGGAGGAGGCGGCGGCGACGATGAGGTCACGGCGGCGACGACGGAGGCTCCCTGGCGCCGTCCCCCTCCCCCCCTTCCCTTCCCCTCCCCTCCCCCCTTCGTATACCCTTTTCTTTCCCCACCCCCAACACGTTTTTACGCGTTTTCTTTTTTTTATTATTTTATAATTTTTATTATTAAAATAGGATAGGGGTAGTTTAGGAATAAAACAAAAAATTTTATTGAAAAGGACGATTTTAATACGAAAAAAAACATTAAGGACGACTTTAATGGCAAAATAACAAGAGGGACGAATTTGATTCTGGCACTAAACTTAAGGGACCAAAATCGTACTTATCTCTTCCAAATACATATTTGAGCCAACTTAAAAATGGTTACTATTCAATTAGTTATGTACTCTCTCATAATGGAATTATAAGTGCGTAAAACAAGTCTTTTACAAGTAATTTTTAAAAATTATTAGATATAATTGTAATTTTTAATTATTAGAATTTTGTATAAATAAGTGCTATAGAATCAGAATAAAGGATTAAAATCATTTCACAAAATACTCTAAATACTCTAATGTCACCCTGACGCAAAGAAATTTATAGAAGAAAACCAAATATTCTTTCCATTTTTTCTTTCAATTTTTCATTTACGTCTTTTACTTCTTTTTTCAGTTTTTTTTTCTTTTTTTATTTTTTTCTTTTATCTTATTCAACTTTTTTATATCTTTTCCTTTTTCTTTTTTTTTGTTTTGTTAATTTTTAGTAAATCGAGAGTGATTCGATATCTAATAGTCTGAAAGCGAAACATATTCCTCTTTGCGAGTACCAATTTTCTCAAAGTGCGTCAAAGGTCTTTTGAACGAACAAAAACTTAAGAAAATCTAAAAACAGTAAATAAAGACTTTGAAAATAAATTGACTTTTAAATGGTTTGCATTGAATTTAAATAAAGCAGTAAAATGCCTTCTATTAGATCAAAGGACTTTTGAAATGGAAAATAAAAGTATTGGAATATAAATTGGACAAGAATGTTAAATGTGGCTCAATTTTATTGAAATGGAAGGCTTATGTGTGATCTTCTTCGATATGGAGTCATGGGGTACAAGACAAATATGTGGGACAGCTTTTTGGCAGTGTGAGGTAACAGAACTCGGACCATGCGAGTTCTTTGGTTTTAGAAATTTGCAAAACAAATCGCATGGTCCGATTTGTTGGGTGAGAAATAGGAATTTCGGAAGATTGAAATCGGACCGTCCGTGTTGCATGAGCTGGGTTTTTTTAATATGAAATGGAAGAGCAAATCGCATGGTCCGACTTCTTTGTTGAGATATTTGAATTTCGAAAGTTTGAAGTCGGACCCTCCGTGTTGCTTGAGCTTGATAATTTATTATATGAACTCGAACATAAAATCGCATGGTCTGATTTCATTTTTTAATAAATTTTTTTGAATCAGCTTAACCTAGTCGAAGGATCCGAGTTGATGGTAGAGGTCTATATAAAAGTGTGTAACTGGTGGTAGCGATGTAGTTGTGCCTCCTTCCCTTCTTCAACAGCTTCTTCGTTTGTTTCTTCTTTCTGGGTTTTTTCATTGCTTGTTTTGAAAAAGAAAATCCAGTAGCCATTTTTGTGCTCCTTTTTTAGTGATTGAGAGAAATGAGTGATAGAGTGTTACTAAAAGTGTATTATTTTGGTCAAATTTTGTTACAAACATCCGAAGGTGTAAAATTTGTTTGTGAAAATTCGTTAGATGTTTTTATTCCTTTTACCATCTCATTTGAAGAGCTCAAAGGTGTGATCTGTGAAAAGATTGACTCTGAGAGGGCAAGAAAAGTATCATGTATTCTATACAGATATCCCATACCGATGTTTGGTGGATTTGTCCAATTTCAAACCAAATATGTGACGGACGAAGTGAGCATGCAAGAGATGTTTTCAATGTATATTGAAAACCGTGCCCAGATCTTGTTCATCGAGTTGTATGTTGAGTTCGAACAATCTGAGGCCAACCGGAATATTGTACGGGAAGATTATAATAGTGACAGTGAATAAGAGTTCGAAAGCAACTACGAAGTTGTTGGTCCAGACGGAGATGAAGATCAAGGTGACGGAACTATGGCTCCAGATGTGACAGACGTGGCATATGCACTGGCAAACGAAGTGCCGTTTGAGGAGCCATCATTCATGCGAGTTTTGGACTTGGATGTCATGCATGTTTCGGAGTTTCCGGAATATATGAGTGCAGGTACGTAATTCATCGTATTAGTATTTTTTTAGTTAGTTATTGATTTAGTTATGAATAAATTAGTATTTATTAACCATTATTTAATCATGCGTTGATGTAAATAGTTGTCAGAAACGAACCGGTGATAGAACGGTTCTTGTGTCTGGGACACTGGTTCAACCGCTGGGTTAGTGGTTGAGCTGGTTGACCCGATCCTATGTAAATAAAAAATAAAAAATAGTGAGAAGTTTAAAAATAAAATTCAAAATGCATATGTTTACTAACATTTTAAAAATATCAAGTTGTTTTAAACCATTAAGGAACATGAACAATAAATATTTTATTATTTTTACGCTATCATGAAAGTTTTTTTTTCTTTTTATATTAAAATAATCGTTATTTTTAATTATTATTAATTTATTAATTAGTTTATATCTTTTATACTGTTATATACTACAAGTAATTATTAGAAAATAATATTAACCGATACAGTATGATACGGTTCATTTATCGGACCGACAGAATAGGGTCCAGTTTAGTAGGTTTGACGATCGAACCGGTCGGTTCGGTTCGATTTTTACATCTGATGCTGATGTTCTTATTTTGTTTAGAGTGGCATAATAACATGATGTAAGGTTTAGAGTTATATCATAGTTGATGAAGTAAATATAGATTTACCTTTGTTATCGATTTTTAAAAATATGTGTATTAATTTTTTTTATGGTGGTTATCCTGGCAGAAATTCCTGTTGTCGCAGATGGTGAATTTGCCGTTGGTATGGAATTCATTCCAGGGAAGCTGTTATTAAGGCGATAAAAGAGTATACCATACGACGCAGCGTAGACTACCGGGTGTGTGAGTCTGAGCCGTTGACATTTTATGCCAAGTGTACACAGTATGGGTCAGGGTGTGATTGGCTTATCAGGGTTAGCATGATCAGCAGGAAGTACTGTTGGGTTATAAGGAGGTATAATGGTAGTCACACCTGTACCAGAGCCACCATTTCACAAGATCATTCGAAGTTGGATTCTTTCACAATTACAGAAGCAATAAAGCCGTTGGTTGAGGCTGACCCCTCCTTAAAGGTAAAATCGGTAATAGCATAAGTGCAATCGAAGTTCAACTACACTGTTAGTTATTGAAAAGCATGGTTGGCTAAGCAAAAGGCAGTAGAAAAAATATTTGGAGGTTGGGAAGCATCGTACGAAACGTTGCCTATATGGTTTGAGGCCATGTGTCATAAGGAGTCATCAGCTGTTGTCCAGTTTGAGACTATGCCTGCATATCAAGGCGATGACTTGGTGGGTGATATTCGGGTACTATATCGAGTATTTTGGAGTTATTACTCATGCATCAGGGCATTCAGACATTGTAAGCCAGTTGTCCAGGTGGATGGGACTCACTTGTACGGAAAGTATAAGGGTTGTCTACTAGTGGCAGTTTCACAGGATGACAACAACAATATCGTCCCAATTGCGTTTGCTATTGTGGAGGGAGAGACTTCTGATGGATGGCACTTTTTCCTTAGTAAACTGCGTCAACATGTTGTCACTCGGAATGGTGTGGGACTGATATCCGACCGACACGAATCCATCAATACCGCTGTGGAACGCAGTAACGGAGCTTGGTCACCTCCTAGAGCTTTTCATATGTTTTACATCAGGCATATAGAGTCGAATTTTTTGAGAAAGTTCAAGGCACCGTACCTGCAAAAATTGGTCGTCAACATTGGTAACCTTTTAGTTAATTTAAGTAAGTTATTAACAGAGTTATGTTCAACATTTGTTTTGACCTCTATTTTTTTTTCTTTTCTTATGTTGTTATCATCCAAGATATTTGAGGACGGTGCGGGAGTACAAAGTGCGTTACCAGCATTTATGGGAACGGGGCGAGGCGTATACAAACTAGTTAAACCAAATTCCTCACGAACAGTACGCATTGGCATATGATGGTGGCTACCGATGGGGTCACATGACGACGAATCTAGTAGAATGCATCAATTCAGTATTGAAGGGTGCACGCAATCTCCTCATTACTGCTCTTGTGAAGGCAACATTCTACATGCTTAATGAGTTGTTCACCCGAAAAAGAGCGGAGGCGGAAGCCCGGATTAATTCTGGCCATATGTTTTCTGATATCGTGCCCTCGAAGTTGCATACAAACCAACTTGCATCAGGAAACATTCAGGTTAGTTGCTTTAACCGGCAAAATGAGGTCTTTGAGGTGCGTGAGATGCCAAGTGGACTGGAGTTTGTAGTCGACTTACGTGGCCTTTGATGTGACTGTGGTGAGTTCCAGGTGGACCGGATCCCCTGTAGACATGTGTTCGCATGTTGTGCCAACCAGCGACTGGATTGGCATGTGTATGTGCATGATGTGTATAAGATGGACCAAGTTCGGCGGGTGTACCGCGCCAGGTTTAGGCCACTAGGTAATCCTACTACATGGCCTGCTTACAACGGACCTCGGTTTGTACCAAATCCGTACCTGAGACGCATCACGAAAGGTCGTCCCAGGATGACGCGGTTCTTGAATGAGATAGACACGCGAATGTTACGTCGTCCTAGACGATGTAGGCTATGTGGGGCTGAGGGACACAGTCGTAGTAGATGCCGTCAGTCAGCTGGTGCAAATGCCGACAGAGATGCTCAATAGATTCACAATCTAAGATGATATTATATATGTAGCATTATATAGTATGGCATGAGTTGTCCATTTGAGTTAACAACGTATGATATATGTAACATTGTATAATATGACATGAATTCTCATATTAAGTTAACATGACCTGATATTATAAATTATGACAATCTAGTATTATAAGATATCCGTAGCAATATATAATATGACATCAATTGTCCAAATGAGTTAATTTGATATGATATGATATCTGTAGCAATATATTAAGTTCATTAATATATAATGTCCAACACATACAAAGTACTCTAAAGATAGTCCACATCATTAATACGTAAATAAGTTCATTACACCATAACTACTTTCTCATTGGCCACTTTACATCCTTCACAAAGTTCTTGCATTTCTTTGCGACCTTTTTAAAGACAGATGGAGTGTAGCGATTAGCGCTACGACGTGGCGGATCAATCCTCAGATTGTAACCTTTGACTTTGTCATCCGGAGTGCGTGCCTGACTTGTATACAATTTAATAAAAACAATTAAATATAGCACATTAAGTAATCAAACCAACATAGATACCACATATCATTTAGGAAAAACCAAACAGAGATACCATTTATGAACACAAAATAAATAACTAATCGAACATGTAAAGCAAAATACACAACATAATACCATTATTACGGGATTCTTCGTCCTCATCGAACTCCTCTATTTCATCCTCCTCATGATCGTCCTCGTCATCCGGGTCATCTACTAGATACGCATCGGTCCCTTGCTCGAGTGTGTTAGCATTTTCTTCAATGAGTCCCATGGAAACACGGTTAGAATTTTGACTATTAAGAACTCCGCGTCCACCGGCACTCCTACTAGAGTCAACAGATACGAACCCTCCAGAAGCCACCGATGAGGTATGGGTTGGATGCCTCGCATCCAACGAATACCTACCTGCCATGAACTCAGTCTGATGGCCATATTGTGATTGTCCTGCATCTCCAGCCATGAACCCAAGCAACTGGCTAAAAAAATCTCCTTCTCCTAGTTCAAACTGTGACATACTCCAATATTGTTGATGTATTGGAAATGATGGGGTGAACTGTGCCTGAGGTACATACTGGCTTGAGGACTGAGGTTGTTCTTGTAGAAGCGGATTTAGAGGTGATATCTGTGGTGAATGTGGCTCCTGTTCTTCATTGTCATCATCCATATCCTGATTACCCTCATCATTCTCTTGACCAACAAGATTTGACAAGTTTAAGCGGTCCCCAAATTTTGATCGGTACCAGTACATGTAAGTATCCAATGGATGCTGTGAAGGCATGGAAAGCTCAGAAAAAACGTGGTTATACCTGTTTATCCAATGCATCACCCAAAATGAATGACTCGGTGCCGTGGCCCAGTTAAGATTCTTAGGACCAGTCAGGACTTCTCCATGCGCCTTATCCAGATTCTGCGCCTGATGTGGTACTCTCTGAACGAAATCGAACTGTCGCCTATACCTATCGGTAGCATGCCACTCGATACATTCAAATGACACCAACGGCAGTGTAGCACTCCAGACAATCGACTGCATGTAGATTTCAGCAGGAATTATGTTCGGATCCACGCGATCCACATAATAAGCAACCTACACAAACTGGGAAAAATAAAAGAAACTCATGATTACAACCCACAATACCAATAACAATAACAATGCTTCATAATTTTGTCCCAAACCTTAAACCCGAAACTAATACTTCTTTAATTAAAACACACCTGGCCTTCCTGAAGTTCATCAAAGGCCTTCCTAAAGTGAGCTAGATTCAGATATCTATATCGTCGGTCACCACGCTCCCAGTTATGCCACCTAATATGATATATTCAATTAGTTCAACTGATTCCTAAATATCAAGATTCGGGTACGTTGTAACATAATATTACCTGTTTGCTAGCGAAAAACTGCAGAGTTCCCTAGGAAGCGGCGATAGATATGGCAGTCGGATCCAAGCCCAACCGAGTAGAAGTGTTAGTGGACCATCGATTTCCTTGCAGTCAAAATGAGATGCCCTGCATAACGCCCTGTAGAGGTGTGCTAGGCATGCCGATCCCCAACTGTACTGTCCAATACTGCCAAAATCACGAAGCCAGGGTAGAAACTTCCAGTGCACACCTGCCCCAGATTTATCCCCAAACAAGATCGTCCCGATCAGCAACATAATGTGGCACCTCACATACCTCTGTATACTAATTTCATCAGTTAACTTTAAATTTTTTTTAGATTCCGCAGCCAGGTCAGTTTTATGTAGCTACCTCTACAGTCCGACTTACGCGGTGCAACTCCAAATTGAAGCAAACACTCTGCCTCCAAGGCTTCAAAACTACTCATTGTCATCCCTGTGACTGGAAGACCATCCGTCAGAAGACCAAGAATTTGAGCCACATCTTCAAGAGTCACGGCATATTCACCAATGGGAAGATGAAACATATGTGTGTTTGGGTGCCAACGTTCGATTAGAGCATTCACCAGTGCTTTCTGACATTGGACTACCCCAATCTGAAATGCATGATAAAAACCGGTAAGTCGTAAATGCTCATCCACCCTATCGTTGTACCGATCCGGAGGAACTGGGTGGTCACATGTCAACATTCTTAATTTCTATAAAAAACATAACAAATTATTAGTCAACTCATTAGCAATTACTAACATATTCTCGTAAATTATTTTACTCAATCCTTATAAAACTAATTATTCTAACTTCTAAAATTAATTATTAATCCTTAAAATTATTCATAACTAATTACTAATAAATTAATTACTAGTACATATATTCCTAATCAAAATTCTCAACAATATTACAACATCTAGAATAATATCTAATATTAATTACTCATTTAGGATATTTAAATATTTTTTTCTTAATTATAAAAAATATTAATAATCAGTATATACCATCATTCATTTTCTAACAACATTAATAACAATTAACTTGCTAATAATGATAATTACAATTAAAAAAATTTAAATATTCTCATAATAAAACCTGCTTTAATAAAAATAATACTACTAATCATTCAGTACTAACAATTTCTCACAATAACAATAACATTTAACTTCATCGATAACAGTTATAGTTAATAATTTTAAATGGATTTAAAAAAATTAACGTTCTTTTCAAATATAATTATAATAAAAAATAATAAAAAATAAAAAAAAGTACATTCTCTATAAAAAATTCCTATCATTCTGTTTATATTTTTAAATTCAAAAACTAACAAGAATAATAATAATTAATTTCTTAATAATAATATTTATAATTAAAAATTAGTAAAAAATTTCAGAAAAATCAAACAAATATTGAAAAATACTAATAATCATTCTATTTATATTCCTAAATTGCATTTCTAACAACAATCATAATAATTAAATTTCTAACAATAATAATTATAAACATAAAAAATTCAAAAATTCAAAAATAAAACTTACATAATCAGGATGGCTGAGATAATGAATAATATGAAGTTCAGATCGATCAACATCTTTAATTTTATATTTTTTTGGCATGATTTTCTTTCTTCCAACATGCAAAGCTCCACTCAGAAACGGAGAAATGAAGAAGAAGGTGGGAGTGAAGTTGAAAGTGAAATCTGAAAGTGATTGTATTCGGATGGTGAGAGTGGGTTGCTTGGGTCTTTGTTTGGTTTCAGGGCACCGTTCGGGGAGAACCTACTGCGCGACGTGTGTCTAGGCTGCATCAAATCGGACCGTGCATTTGGTGAAACACAACTCGGACGGTCCGTGTGGTGAATGGGAACTCACAGGATCCGAGTTGTGGTTCAACTGACACCACAAAATTGTGAAGCACCTCCCTCCCCCATATCAGAGTCCAACACCACTCATGCATCCATATGCAAATTAAAAAGCGGTTAAATGTTGCTTGAAAAAATAAACTTGCATGAAAAGTAAAGTTTGTAGAAAATATAAATAAAAAGACAAAAACAGTGGAAGGAACCGTACAGAAAAGTAACTCAAATGCAGACTCAGAAAGTCGCTGGGATATGAGTGTGTTTGAGTATTTTTTTGAAGCAAAGTTCCAACCCTTGTGCCTTCGAGTCTTCTTCTATTTATAAAAATCTTCAACCAATCAAATTGAAGTGTAACTCCCACGTTCATTAATCCATAAGTAACTGTTCCCTCCTGCTTCTTTTGCTGGACAAAAAGTAACGTTCAAAAGCAACCCTCAAATCTTGGGACCTTCGATTCAATCATATCGATCAGCTTGTTGACTGGTCATGACAAACTCCTACTCGATCTTTCCTGCCAAAAGACTCTCTTTCGATGTTGACTTTTCTTCGAAGACACACACTTACTGACCTTTGAATGCTCTTTTTTTTTTTGAAATAAATTATTTTCGACTAACAAATTGTCCCCTAGGATTAATGTGTTCTTTTCGATATCATCTTAGAACAATAACACTTAATCCTAACATGCTCTTATTATATCATCATAAGGCATTAATTAATCATAAATAAAATTCACTTCCCTTCATTTACTCACGCCTATCCGACACGTTTCCCACTATTCTTAATTTCTCTCTCTACCACTTCGCCTTCTCTAGGAAGTTACCCAATTTCAAATTTTGAACTTCCTCATACGAAACGGCAAAACACCTTTTTATTTATTGAATTGAATTTTATCATCATTCGCCTTTAAACTTTTATTCTCAAACTTTGTCTTCCCCTCTTCTCCGAATTCTCTGTACAATTCTTCCTTCTGTAATTAACTTCACCATCATCAACTTCTTACATTTACACACCAATGGCTTCATCTTTGATTCACAACACTCCCACTGCCCAAGATAAAGGCAAAGGCCCTGAAGCTCAAGCTCAAAAACCACTAACCTTACAAGTACTAAACCAAATTAATGATGAGATTATTGAAGATCCTCAACTGCAACTTGATGATAAGAGGATTCTCATTCCTTTCACCATTGATGACAAAACATGCTACTTTATTGGCCCTATTCAAAGCCCTATAACGTGCCAGCAAACAACTTGATTTCTTCCCTAATGCTGAGAGGGAAGACTTACTCATCAAACAAAACCTCCTTGTTGCTCCTTTTATCGACCACAAGAAAACCTTCAGGAATAACCCCAAATTTAACCCCACAAGGAGCTAACTTTCGAGCTTGGCATAAACGTCTCGAATCGGTAAAGGGTGATGCTTGGAGAGCTCTTAGTATTCATGACCTCCTTCAACTTTTTCGTTTCTCTCCTACCACTCACCATTGGATGATTGGGGCAGTTGCGTGCTTTTGAAACAAAACAACAAATAACTTTCACCTCCCATGTGGGATGGTAGGGCCCTCGTTACTTGATGTGGCTCTCATCACTGGCCTTCCGACAAATTTCCCTGAAGTAACTTATGATATGCAATCGAATCGTACCTATAAGATATCCCAAAAGAACTCTTACAGTGATTTCATCAATCAACATATGGGACATGAGAACGATCCCGTGACTGATGAAGAAAGCGTGGCATTCTTGTACTACTAGTTGAATGTCATCGTTTTCTGTTCGAGGAGTGTCCAAAAGCAAAAGTTGTTTCTTCCCTTGGCTGCTCTTTTGTATGAAGGCCACAAATTCAATTTGGCCAAATTGATCTTAGGACATTTATTTAATGAACTTGGACACCTAGTTGATTGTCTTCGAGTCAACTCGTCGATCAATGTGGGAGGCCCCCTTTGGCTCCTCCAACTTTGGTTAAACGCTGTGTTCGAAAAGTACATGCAGCAGGATGGGGGTAGTGCTCCAGAAAAACAACATATTGAGGGATTTCGATTGGCCCCCTTTCAACCCAACTTCGAAAATGCCAAATCGACTGAAGACTTGTTTTGGACTATCTTCTCCCTCTTTCATTCTTGCAAAAGCTTCAACATCAATGATTTGAATTTTACTCCTTTCTTGCGTTGAAACTATGGCCCCCAATGGCTCAAATGCCTTATCTTCCCTTTCGATGACGAAGAGAATGAAATAGCTAACAAAACCTAGGCAAATCTCCTTGTTGTTCAGGTAATTCCAATCAGATTCCCTCAATATAAGAAAGAACAGTTTAAGGCAATTCGTTATGCTCCTCATTATGTTGCTAGGCACATGGGCTTCTCTCAAGCTATTCCTATTCCTATTCCTCGAAAATGACAATGTCCTCTGTCATATCAAATTTACCTCAAAGAGAAAGATTGATCATTGCCTTACAATCAACCAACAACACAGGGATAACTATACTCATCTTCTTTATGAGTGTAGTTCATACATTACCAAATCCTTTGTCGAATGGTGGACCAAGTATTACTCTCAATACAGTCACACCTTCAACCATATCAAAGGCTCGTCAATAAAAGTTTTCTCGGTTGCTGAAGGTTCACCGAAAAGAACCTCAAAAAGGAAAATCGAAGCCACAGCTAAGCAGAGACAACCAAAAAAGAAAATTCAAAAGGTTTCCATAAAAGCTTCTAAAAAGGTAATCCTTCAATCGAACCTTTTCTAGATTTCTTTTTTTACCATATTTATTCAAACATACCTTGTTCTTAACTTTTCGATCTTCGTCTGATTCGATCATCGATCGAGAGTTCCTCTGATGAAAGTGGGCAACCAACACAAATAAACGTCTTTGCTTCCTCTAGTAAATCAGATTCAGAAGACTCATCAAAGGCTGCCTCATTCTGCCATCCTTTTCGAAGGAAATCCATTCAAGTATACTCTTATTGATTTCAAATTTCTCGAATAAACCTGAAAATTTATCCTGTAACCATGTTTTTACATACTAGGTTGAGAAGGTTACGCAATCTATATCTTCTTCCTTATTCGTCCTCAAATTGAAGAATCAAGAGGACCAGCCCAGATTAGAACCACAAGAGTCCCACTCTTCTGCTCAGACTGTGGTTTCAGCAGAACCTATACAAATTATCCTCCCATCGACTATTGAAACACTATCTTTAGTCGATTTGACTTAAGAACAACTTTCATTACCCCAAGGACCAACCATTTTGAATCCTGCTTCTCAAATCAACACCGATGCACTCCTTAGGTCTCCCATTGCACAAAACCTTGACTCACCCATTCGAATAACCAAAGAAATCACATCTCCACAAAAATACCAAGCCCAACAAAAACCATTGAACTTTCTTCTTCACATGATCCTGAACTGTTAGTAGAAATTCTATACGTGACTTCTACACCCCTGATGTTGAATTGGCTAAGCTAGTGGCTGTCTTGATAAAGATTACTCAAGAGGATGAGGTTACCATCTCGAATCCAGCCATTGAAGACCAATCCACATCGAGTCTTTCCATATAACTTAACCAACACATTCTCTGTTCATACCCTGGGTCGAGCTGTCCGACCCGAGATGTTTCAACGACCAAGTCGACCGACCTCTTCAGGTCAGACTATCCGACCTCTTCAAGAGCTCGGCCAAATCACTATAGAGGCCCAAAAAGGCCCAAATGAAGGAACACAACCCAAATCTAAAGGCAGCCAAAGCCTAGAAAGATAAAGGCGGTTCCCTTAAAGATAAGATGACCTCATCCAAAGATAAGATAAGATAAGATAAGATAACTATCTTATCTCCAGAAAGGTCACTGCTCACCATTATAAATACACTGGAGCATCCAGGTATAACTCATACTCTGATTCTACCAAAAATTTGTTAATACCCTTGCTAACTTAAGTATCGGAGTCCCTTGTAGGTACCACCACCCTCCGGTGACAAAGGATCAGCAGCATTGCCAGTCCAACAAGTCGGACATAACAGCTCCGGCCACCACCCACCAGCCGGACACGTCAGCTCCAACCAGTAAAGAAGATCTCGTCCGAGATCGACCTACAGTTTCAGGTAACCCTCGGAATATTGGCGCTGTTGTTGGGGAACCTGGAAGTCATCCCATCACCATGGCGGACAACCTTGACAACAACCACGACTCTGATCTAGAAGACAGGACGCCGCACAAAAACGCGGATACTACACCAAAAGATACTCCTCAAAATAAGAAAGACAAGAATTCGCCAAATGAGGAGGCCATGGAGGCACTTCAAAACCGCCTAAAACAACTCGAAAAAGAGGTGGAGCATCAACGAGAAGCTGAGAGAGACCTTCGAAGGGAAGTTAGGCGACGCCGGAGTTAGAGGACAAACTCCTAAAACTCGAAGCAGATCTCAAGGCCAAAAATACTCGATCAGGGCACGAAGACGACTCCCGTGAGGACCAAGACCCATTCACACCAAAGAGATCATGAGGACCAAAATCCCAAAGGACTTCAAACTTCCTGACATGACTTTATACGATGGCACAACAGATCCCAGCCATCATCTCAGTAATTTCAGAAGTAGAATGTACCTCACGGACGCCTCAGATGCAGTTCGCTGCAAAACCTTCCCGACTACTTTAACAAAGACAGCAATTAAATGGTTCGACAATCTACCCCCTATGTCCATCTCAAGCTTCGACGACTTAGCCAAGAAGTTTCTGGCCAGATTTTTCATCCAAAAAGACAAAGCTAAGCACGCCCCAAGTCTATTTGGAATCAAGCAAGGAGATCGGGAAAGTCTCCGCAGCTACATGAAAAGATTCAACAAAGCATGTCTGGACATACAAAGTCTACCAACAGAGGCCGCCATTATGGGTCTCATCAATGGCTTTCGAGAGGGACCTTTTAGCCAATCTATATCAAAAAAACATCCCACATCTCTAAACGAAGTGCAATAACGAGCAGAGAAGTACATCAACATGGAGGAAAACTCTCGACTAGGAGAGACTTCAAAATCCGAATTCTCCTACTCCTCCCAAGATAAGGATAAAGAGTCCAAAAATAAAGAAGATCAACATGGGGAAAAGATCAAAAAATACCATAATTACACCCCTCTTCGGGTGTCCCTTGTGGATGTCTACAGAGAAATTTGCCATACTGAAAAAATACCCCCAGCTCGACCACTCAAAAGCAAAAAGGGAGGAGGAAATCGGACTGAGTATTGTGAATACCATCGAATCCATGGACATTCCACCAACGACTGCTTCGACTTAAAAAATGTCATAAAAAAACTGGTAAGAGAATGGAAATTAGATCGATACCTAGCCAGCCGAGTCGATGAGCAAAGAAAAAGAAGAAGGGACGAAGATGTCCGACAAACTGAGCGATCACCTCGTACACCAGAGAGACACGTCCACATGATACACGGAAGATTTGCGGGAGGAGGAATCTCCAAATCATCCTGCAAAAGATATCTTAAAGAAGTATATCATGTAGAGGGAAAAAAGGAAGCACCCGACATCCCCACAATTACTTTTACTAAGGACGACGCAGCTGGCATCATCTTAGGACACGACGATCCCATGGTCATCACCATCATATTGGCCAATGCAAATCTCCACCGCACACTAGTCGACCAGGGAAGCTCCACCGACATCTTGTTCAAAACTGTCTTCGACAAACTCGGCCTGGAATAAAAAGAACTCAGAGCATATCCGAACAGCCTGTTTGGACTGGGAGATACTCCAATCCAACCACTCAGATACATCTCACTACACACGACCTTTGGAAAAGGAAACCAGTCAAGAACGCTCAAAATAGACTATATCGTGGTCGACGTGAGTTCAGCCTACAATACCTTAATAGGTCGGACAACATTAAATCAGCTCGACGCAATAGTCTCGACTCCACACCTGTGCATGAAGTTCCCAACCATAGAAGGAATAGTTACAATAAAAGCAGACTAGAAGACGGGGCGCCGCTGTTATAACGAAAGTCTAAACCTCAGAGGCAGAGGAGAAGAATTCCACACCATCGAACTTGGTGGAGTTCAAGGGGAGGAAGAACTCCGTCCACAACCCGAAGGTGAAGTAGAAAAAGTCCAGATCGGAGATGTCCCAGACAAAACAACCAATATTGGCACAATCCTAAAAGGAGACATAAAAGAGTCGCTAAAACAGTTTTTAAGAGACAATGTCGACCTCTTTGCATGGAAAGCCGTAGACATGCCGGGCATAGACCCAAAGTTAATGTGCCACAAGCTGGCAGTTTATCCAGGATCTCGGCCAGTACAGCAGAGATGCAGAAAGCTCGGACCAGAACGATCCCAAGCTGTGGAAGAACAAGTACAAGCTTTACTGGATGCAGGATTCATAAGAGAAGTCAAGTACCCACTATGGCTAGCTAACGTCGTCTTGGTAAAAAAATCAAACGGGAAGTGGCGGATGTGCACCGACTACACTGATCTCAACAAAGCCTGCCCAAAGGATCCCTATCCACTCCCAAGTATCGACGCTCTGGTGGACGCCTCCTCCGAATATAAATACCTCTCATTTATGGACGCTTATTCGAGATACAATCAAATCCCGATGTACCCACCCGATCAAGAAAAAACTTCATTCTTAACCCCAAAAGCAAACTACTGCTACATCGTCATGCCTTTCGGACTCAAAAATGTGAGAGCTACTTATTAGAGATTAATGAATAAGGTCTTTGCAGACCACATCGGAAAAATCATAGAAGTCTATGTGGACGACATGTTAATAAAGACGCAAAGTGAAGAGACATTACTATCCAACCTCACCCAAGTATTCAACACTATAAGAAGGCATGGCATGCGACTCAACCCTGCAAAATGCACCTTCGCAGTAGAAGCTGGCAAATTCTTGGGTTTTATGCTCACACAAGGAGGAATCGAGGTAAATCCGGATAAATGTCGGGCCATACTCGACATGAAGAGCCCGTCTTGCGTCAAAGAGGTACAACAACTCAATGGAAGATTGGCAGCCTTGTCCAGATTTCTAGCTGGATCAGCAATAAGATCCCTCTCCTTCTATGCCACTCTAAGGAAGGAAAAGAGGTTCGAATGGACAACGGAGTGCGAGCAGGCCTTCCTAGATTTCAAAAGGTTCCTGGGACAACCACCTATCCTAACTCCGCCATGGAAAGGTGAACCACTTATACTGTACCTCGCAGTAGGAAGTCGGGCAGTAGCCTCAGCACTGGTCCGAGAAGACGACAGTGGGCAACAACCTGTATACTTCATCAGCAAGGCACTACAAAGATCCGAACTGAACTACCAAAAAATAGAAAAATTCGCCCATGCTCTCATATTAACATCTCGGCGATTTCGTCCGTATTTCCAAGCCCACATTATCAGGGTTCGGACCAACCAGTCAATAAAAGGCATTCTGCAGAAAACAGATTTAGCAGGAAGAATCTTACAATAGGCAGTCGAGTTGTCCGAATTCGACCTTCAATATGAAGCTCGGACAGCCATCAAATCACAATATTTGGCCGACTTCATTGCAGAATTTACAGACACCCCGAAAATTCCTACAAAATGGAATCTCTATGTAGACGATTCCTCAAACAAAACAGGAAGTGGCGCGGGTGTGATAATTGAAAGCGACCAGGGAACCCAAATCGAACTTTCCCTCAAATTTGGGTTCCCTGCCTCAAACAACCAAGTTGAGTATGAAGCACTACTAGCTGGTTTGAAGCTGGCTAAAGAGGTTGGAGCTCAAAAGCTTATCTTCAGCGACTCACAGATAGTCACTTCACAAATAGCAGAGAATTATCAAGCCAAGGATCCCACCATGAAAAAGTACTTGGACAAGACCAAGGAACAGCTCGGACAACTCGGAAAATACGAGGTCTGCCACATACCCCGAGAACAAAATGCTCGAGCTGATGCACTCTCAAAATTAGCCAGCACCAAACCAGGGGGCAACAATAGAAGTCTCATCCAAGAGATGCTACAGAACTCGTCAATCTCGGAAGAAGAAAAGGTCCTAACTATAACAGGTCTGGATCAAGGATGGATGACTCCCATAATTAATTACCTCAAAACAGAAACACTCCCTACAGATAAGAAGGAAGCAAAGAGGTTAAAACGGGAGGCACAATACTACACCATCATAAATGATACTCTATACAAGAGAGGGATTTAGACACCACTATTAAAATATGTGCCGACTTCTAATACAAAAGAAGTTTTAGAAGAAGTACACAGTGGCATCTGTGGCAACCATCTCGGAGCACAGGCACTCCTCAAGAAAGTACTCCGAGCTGGATTCTATTGGCCGACCTTACAAAAAGAAGCAACAGAATTCGTGAAGAAATGTCCACCATGTCAGAAGCATGCCAACTTTCACATCGCCCCGCCAGAGGAGCTCATCAGCGTAACCTCACCCTGGCCATTCGCAAAATGGGGACTCGATCTTCTCGGACCCTTCCCCCAAGGATCAGGACAAGTCAAATTCCTCATAGTGGGGGTAGACTATTTCACAAAATGGATCGAGGCAGAACTCCTAGCTAACGCCATTGCTCAAAGAAGTCAAAAATTCCTATATAGAAACATTGTCACTACTGTGTCGTGCTGCCTCTTCCCCTTTCAAAGCCGTCGACATCGCGCCACCCAATTACATGAAAAATATCCAAATCACATCGAAAAAATTCAAAATTATATTAAATTCATTCTGAAGGGGTTAAAAAATATCTAAATTATATAAAAAAATATCCAAATTATATAAAAAAAACATCCACTTTACATAAAAAAATCTAAATCACATCGAAAAAAATTTAAATCACATTAAATTTATTCTCAAGGGGTTGTGGATGTTTCTTTTAATTGGATGTTTCTTTGTTTGTAATTGAATGTTTCTTTCTTAGTAAAAGAAACATCTGCATTCTAACCCGGATACATTTTTTACTAAAGGACGAAAAACGTCCATAATATACAAAAAAATCAAAATTATATAAAAAAAATTCAAATTACATGAAAAAACATCCAAAAAAAAAAAGAACAAGAGAGGCGGACACAGCAGCAGCGCCGCCACGGGGATCTCGCGCAATCACGTCACTAGCGGGCCTTTTTCCTGCAGCGATGACACCGACAACAGAAAAGGAAAGGACATGCACCTTGCATGAGAGCTCCACCAGCACAATAGTGCACTGTGAAGGAGGAGTAACAGATGTCTGAGCGACAGAGTGTGACACAATGAGAGCAAACGAGGACATGATGTGAGTATGTGTTTAGTGAGGATTACGTTGTCTAATTCTAATTATGCAAATTCAGAGCCTGATTATTCTTACTTAATTTAAAATCTGATTTTTAAATTTAATTTAGAATTAATTTTTTAAGATGTTTATGTGTGAATGGGGTGTGTATTATCTCCTATATTTTCTTTTACTTTTTCCATGGAGAGTTACTATTCACTTTTTCATATTACCTCTCATGTCTCTTTCTGCATTTTTGCTTTCATTTATTTTATTTAAAATTATATTTTTTAAGAAAAAAATTTTCATAAAATTTTTTAATTTAATAAGGATTGGCAGAGAAATCATTATCTTATAGGTGAATTTTTTAATTTTTATATTTTGATAATACCTTTTTTAAGTAACACTTTTAAAAATACTATAGTCACTGTAATCACCATAACATAGTTATACTCATATATACAAAAATGACCTTATCTTTTTTTTTTTGGTCAAGTGAATTGGACAACTCCCAATCTTAGGTAACACAACACACCTACACTACACACTCACCCATATAACACTTAAGGTTTCATATTCAATACTTGGTGCATGCACCAAGATTTGAACGAATAACCCTATCTTATATGTGTCAATGGTAGCATTATAGTAATGTTGGATCTTGAAAAGGTTAAAAAACTTAAATATGGGCCTGTTATGGCGAAATTCATTAATATGGCCTAATTTGTATTTTTCTAAATTTATCAACTGAAATAAAAAAAAATCCAAATAAGTGGGACAAATTACAATAACACAAAAACGAGAGGGACGAATCGCAATTTTTTTTATTTTTCTTGATTCAATTTGCCAAGGATAAAATGTGTGCTGCCAAAATTTTTTAGTTTTCTTGATCATAGCGGCATATATATATATCATCATCGTCATTAATTTCTATTTTCAAGTATATCACCAACTGAGCATATCATAATGAAATTAGTTTCTATCTTAACAATAGTATGAAAAAAAAACACTCTACTTCTCACTTAATTCATGGTGTTGAATACAAATCTACACGTCAATGTCACGAGTTAGGGGGTAAAAAATGACTAATTTCCTAGAGAATAATGGAAGGAAAACATGGTGTAATAATTGCTTGTATTATTTATGATTTGATATTACCTCGAGGACTTAAATTTGTACGTTTATTGAGAATTGCCAGCAACAACTCACTCCACAAATCAACAGGACCAGGCAAACACCAATGAGTACAATCATTATAACCTCTCATCCATTTGTTACCCCAATGGTCCCCAGGGTGCCCATCTGGTCTCATCATCATTGCCACAGTCACATCCAACACCTCAAAACTCTGCCCTTTCTCCATCCCCTCTTTTCTTGCTTTCTCAAACTCCTCCATTTGAGCATTCCTCACTTGCCATTCAAACAACCCTGGATCAACCTCTGACTCGCTAGCAGGACCTGTCCTGTTACAATACCCTCCAGTGTTCCATGCTCCATTCTCAAAGTGTGCCGGTGCGAATGTCCTCAATACCGTCACCAATTTCCCACACTCCTTGCAACCGTTGTTAATATAATTGAATGCCGTTCGAAACGCTTTTCTCAGCGGGAAATCACTGTTGTAGCTTGTCACATTAGGTTGGCCACAGTACACACATCCTACAAGGTTGTCACCTTCATGGAGGTACATCACTCTGAAAAACCAGTGTCCACCTGAGATTATGGCGTAGTCTAAGTTAGGTAGCTCTCTAGCCCAATCATCATCTACCTTGTCTAACTGCAAATCAAAGGTTCCAGACGCTGAACCATTTATCATTTGTTCCTCGCCAACTATTATAAACCTGCTCCACAGCATCATCAGTGTAAAGTCATGCTTTGGAAAATACCATGTTCGATATCTATCTTCTGAATCCTTATGAATATCCTTTGGAGTTTCTTCCTGAAAAAATTACAAACAAAACTGTAAACTACCTCCTTACTAAAACGGTAAAAGTAAAACCATATACATAACACTATATCATATATAGCACTTGGTATATTTCTTGTGTGGAAATTTAATGTCTAAGATATGGCGTGGTTTAGGAGGATACATATATTATTTTCCTAATTTAAATTACTCAACTTTTTTAATATATATCTTCCTGAGTTACACTATTAAATCACTTTTAATTTATTTTTGTAATTTTTTTTTACCAAATCCACTATTTAATTAAAAATTTATTTAAATCTTTTAGATATTTTCGTATATTTTGTGTCAAGGATATAACACATTTGTCATAAATGTAAAATATGAGAAAGTAAAGTATTATTTTGATCATTGATATTTAACGTAAATCATAATTTAATTTTTGACGTTTTAAATATCTTGTTTTAATATTAAAAAGTTTTAAATGGGTTTAATATTGTCTTACTGTTAAATTTGATGTAAACAATTAGTATATTGAAGAGCTAATAATGGCCGATTTCAATACATAAGTAAAATTGATCAACCAACAATTACTAATATAAATTTTTTATTTAAATTAAGAGTATTGATAATTGCCACTATGTTGTGTTGAGCTTCATTGTTCAAAAAATAAAATTTGAGATTTTCTACAAGAAGAAAAATGAAAAAAAAATATTACAAAAAAAATTGGTTATATTTTTTAACACATATTAATAAAAAAATATAACTTAAATAATAACATTATTAATATCTATGTCACTCATTCTATTAACTATATGTATCATATTTAACAATAAAATAATATCGATCTTATTTAAAATTTTTGAGATAAAAATAAAACATTTAAAATATTAAAGATGAAATTAAAATTTAGTCGAAACATTAGAAACTAAAATAGTAATTTATTTAATATAAAAATTATTTTATTACATTTTTTTATATTTGATTTTAGTAAAATTTAGTATATTTATCAGTTGGCACCTAATAACACGAATGGGCTAAAAAATTTATATATAAAAGTGAGAGGTATGATATATCTTAATATTGTAATTTTAGGTATTTTTTAAAATTGTGGGATGTATATAAATAAGACTCTCCGATTTGTGTTTAAAAAATTTAGAGTATATAAATTAGATAGTCCGATTTATGTATCCTATTTTTTTTTTTTAATTTTTTAAACATAAATCGAAAAATTCAATTTGTACTCGTACAATTCAATTTTTATACCTTTTATAAATCGAACAGTTTAATTTTAGCTTCCAATACTATAATTACGTAAAGTACCTATATATTTTATAATTGAATTTTATATCCTTCTCTCTTCTATATCTAAATTAAAAAGTGACACGAGTATGTGAGATTTCTCTTTATACTCCGTCATACAAACTTCTAAAATATGAATTTTAAATGCTTGTAACGTATGTGCACTTTTAACTTATTTTTATTATAATCGCCTTACAGAAAACATTTCCCTTCGTTGTAATGCTAGCAAGAACTTTTCAACTAACCCAACTGAAACATAAACTATGTTTGCGTTAAATGTGCAACGCGCATGTGTAAAAAATAGTATTTGAATCTTTTAAATTTTAGATTTATTTTAGAAAATAAAATATAATTTTTTATTATTTATTTTATAGATAAAATAAAAAAATATTTAAAAATGAGAGATTATATTTTATTATCTCAAATAAAAAATCTAAATTTAAAAAATCTAAATTTAAAAAATATCATTGAAAAATACGTTCTTTTCTTAATAAATAGTTTTGAATTTAAAGTCGTATATAGAAAAAAAATAGAGTAAAATATCGTTTTTGTCTTCAATATTTGGGGTAAGTCTCAAAGTTGTTCCTAACATTTTAATCATCCTATTTAAGTCCTTAACGTTTCAAAATTGACTCAATATTATCATGCCGTTAGGGATCTGTTAACAGAATTGAGGGCGGGACAAAATTGAGACGATTTTGAAACGTTAGAGACTTAAATAGGACAAAAACGTTGGGGACAAAAATGATACATAAAAATAAATTTTAATTTATTTTATCTTTCAATTAATATTAATTTTTTACTGTACTTAGTATTTAATTATTTTTTACTCACATCTAAGTAAATTACACTTAATCACATTACTTTCATTTTAAATAAATTTATTTTTTTATAATTTTAAAGAATTTTGATACATTAGAGACAAAAGGTATAATTTATATTTTATTGTATATATATTATTTTTTTTCCGCAAGTTTATATACTAGTCATTCTAAAAATATTTTATGATAACTAAAAATCTTTAAGAGTAAAATTATAAAAAAAATAATTTATTTAGAATGAAAATAATGTGATTAAGTGTAATTTACTTAGATGTGATTAAAAAATAACTGAATACCATGTACAGGAAAAAATTGATATTATTAAAAGATAAAATTAAAATTTATTTCTATATATCGTTTTTGTCCCCAAAGTTTTCGTCCTATTTAAGTCCCTAACGTTTCAAAATTGTCTCAATTTTATCCCGCCGTCAATTCTGTTAACGGATCCCTAACGGCAGGACAACATTGAGTCAATTTTGAAACGTTAAAGACTTAAATAGCACGATTGAAATGTTAGGGACAACTTTGGGACTTACCCCAAATGTTAGGAACAAAAACAATACTTTACTCAAAAAACATAATTAAAACATCTTCAATGGTAGTTTTAATTTTAATTTTATTTTGGATTCTATAAAATGACACATAAATATTTATGACACATAAAATTTATCCTTTTAATAGTTAGTTTTAATTCAATTAAAATTTTATATTATTTTTAATTATTTTATAAACATAATTATACGAGTAAAAAAATTTTATTAATTTTTTTATCAATTAATTTTAATGCAAATTTTAATTTTAAATCAATTCCCAAAAGTGATACTCTAAAATTGTCTATGTTCTTTCACATCGTTTACGCAATTCTACAATCACGGAAGACATGGAGCATAGATTTAAGGGAGTTTTCACAGATACTACGAATATCATCTTGAGCCATTCTCTTTCTAAATCGCAGAACGTTGGTGAATAAGGCATCAGTTGCAACCAGCCAACAAAAAGCTTGGATTCTTTGAGGGCATTAAGCTTCCATACCTTCAAAACCAAAGTAGCACCCAAGTTCTCAGGGATTTCCAGATAAATGGAGTAGGCCGACTTAATGAAAAAGAAGCCATTCACTGAGTGTAACCAAGCCACTTGGTCATCCCCGAAGCTCGCCTTAGGAGATTTCGTTGCTGTAAAAATGGGAGCCTAGTCCTCTCCCAGTAACTCCAAAATGTGATTAAGATCCCAATTCGAATCCCTAACATATAGTCACAAACTCCATTGTCCAACCTATCTTCTGATGCACCATTCTGAACAAAATCAACAAGCTGATGAATGTCAGGCAGCCAGTGGTCAACCCATAATCGAGTTGTATTACCAGTACCTAATCTCCAAATAGGGTTCCCTTGAAACCGCTTCCAAACTTGACAGATTCTCTTCCACACATTAAAATAGGATTGGGGTCTGGTTATTTTTAAAACAACAGTATCACAACTGCCATATTTATTCCTCAAAACCCTTACCCACAAGGTCTCCTTGTCATGAATTAGCTTCCATGCTAGTTTCTTTATATTTGTGTTATTTAGGATCCTAGCCGATCTCAGGCCTAGACCCCTTGCTGCTTGGGTTGTCATATTCTATCCCAGTTGATTAGATGAGGCTTCTTCCCATTAGAATCACCGCCCAAAATAAAATTTCGACAAATTTTGTCAATTTTGTCACATGCTCAAAGGAAGCTTCATGATTTGCATAATGTATGATGGAATGGTAGCTAAAGTAGATTGTGTTAATGTTACTCGTGCAGCTAAAGATAGATTTCTTACCTTCCAAACACTCAGTCTACTCTGCATCCTCTCCTCAATAAAGTAAAAATCATCCTTCTTGGTTCACCCATGAAGCAAGGAAACACCAATATACTTTCCCAAATTAGAGGTCAAACGCATACCAAGGGTCTCACTCATTTCTAACTTCCTAGTAATGACACATTATCGGAGAAAAAAATACAAGATTTCTCATAACTCACTTTTTGACAAAAAAAATCGAAAATACCTCTAATCAGACCCACCTGCTCCAAAGATGCCTCACCAAAAAGCACAATATCATCAGCAAAATAAAGGTGCGACAACTTTGGACGTCCACGACGAAGCATGATAGGAACTCATAGGTTATTATAAACTGCAATAGAGATAATCTGGGCCAACTGTTCAATGTAGAGAACAAATAGGTACGGTGGAATAGGATCACCTTGCTGAACACCTCTAGAAGGAAAAAAAGAGGAGGAGGGAATCCCATTCCAAAGAACTTTTATTTCAGCCGAGGAATAGCACTGAACAATAAGATCGATCAGGTTCTCAGGCAGCCTAGCTTTCATGAGTGTATCATATATAAAGTTCCAGTTAAGGCAATCATAAGCCTTTTCAAGATCTATTTTCACCGCCATATAACCAATAGGCCCCTTCTTTGCTTTTATAGTATGAATAGCTTCTTGAGCCACTATAATATTGTCCACACTTTGTCTCTTCGAAACAAAAGTACACTGAGATTAATTAATCAGCTTTACCATTACCACTTTAAGCCTCTGAGCAATGATCTTGGTGACAAGCTTGTATGAAACATTGCAGAGCCTAATGGGCTGAAAGTGGTTAATGTTCTCTGGAGTTTCCTTCTTTGGAATAAAGAAAATGAACGTCTGATTAAATGACTGAATAGTATCATGATTATTGAAAATATGTGCCACCCAACTTGTTAGAGAGGATTTCACTATAATCCATTTACGTTGGAAGAATATAGCAGGGAGCCCATCTAGCCCTGGTGCCTTTTAAGCTCCCATTGAAAAAAGAGCAGAAGAAATTTCTTCCGGTATTACCCCTTTGCCAAGCTCACTCCTTTCTACCATATTTAGCTCTGGAAACAAACTAGGAGCCTCTAATTTCACATAAGTGATATCCTTAGTATAAAGATTCCGAAAATGTTGAACTCCGAAGTTGCATAACAAATTTACATTTTTCATCCAACCACCCTCAGAATTCTTCAGCATAGTAACTCTATTTTTTCTCCTCCTCTTGTTGTTGCCATACTATGGAAGAAGGAATTATTTTTATCTTCAAAATTGATCTATTTAAAACGAGAGCATTGTTTCCAATAAATTCCCTCTTCAATTAAAATAGCTTCCAGCTCCTTTCAAAGCAAAGATTGTAAATCATCAAGAAAAGGATTAGTATGAAACCGAATATGCTCCAAAATACCATTTAGCCAAGCTAGAATTCGAACTTTCCTATGAGCCATATTACCGAACACATCCTTATTCCAACTTTTTGCTGCTTCCATAAAATTACTCACGTTAGTTTCTAAGAAAACACCATTCCTCTAAGTCCTTCCAAGAAAATTTTCAAAATCCTCATGCGAAAGCCAAGCTGCTAGAAACCGGAAAGGTCGAGAAATATTAGAAGCAGAAGTCACCTCAAGATTCAAAAGAATTGGGATATGATCATACTTTAGTTTTAGGAGATGCTTGACCATAGCTTGACTAAACCTTTGGGACTAGGCATTATTTACAACCTACCTATCCAGCCGTCTACGAATTTCACAACGTTGCCAAGTGAACGGTTGACTATTAAACCCAATATCTTGAAGACCACAATCTAGAAGACACCCAGAAAAATGCTATGAGTCTTGAGATAGGCCAGATGTTCCACCAGTATCTGCCACCGAGAGAACACAGTTGAAATCGCCCCCACGCACCATTCCCCAGAGGTTTGCCTTGCTAAATCCTTCAACCCACTCCATACTTCAAAACGGAGGCTAAGATGGGGAGATCCATAAACCAGAGTAAGATACTAAAATGGTTCCTACCGATAAGCAATTTGAAGATGAATAAATTTCTTGTGAGATATCACCACTGAGATATCCCAATGAGAAGAGTTCCAGAGACACCAAGTACCACCTGCAAAACCAACTCTTTTGACTAAATACCAATCCAAAAAACCAAACTTCCTGGCAATATTATTAGCTTTCGTACCATTTATATGAGTTTCCAGAAGACATATAAAATTAGCATGATGACAAAAAGATAGCTCTCTAAGCAAAACAGAGAAGCCTTTACTCCCAACACCTCTACAATTCCATGTAATAATATTCATAAAAAATATGAAAAGAAGGTGGTCATTAGATAGTAACTTATTGGACAGAAAAGACATTAGTGGCAGCTAAATCCACCACCATACTTTCCTGTTTATTACCCAACGCAAAGGGTACTTGACCATTACTGGGAGATATAGTTGCAAGGCCTTACCCGGATTAGGAGGTTTTGATTCTTGCATACTGCCTTGAGCCCTGTTTTGAAGCAAATTCACCGCTTACATAACTTCTTTGGATGGGTAATGGGTCTGAACGCTACCTTCTCCCAAGCACAAAGGATCACCTCCTGGCATGTATCTAGCTTGCTTAATAAGCTCCCAGGAGAGCCAATAATCATACTTTTTCTCCCTCACCAAATTGAGGTTCATATCATCTATTTTATCCTTCCTTTTCTCATGTTGAAAAACTTGATTATTAGGAATTCTAACCTTATTTGTTTTGTTTTTCGAAGATTCTACGATTTTGTTTCTCTGAGGATCTTTTTGAGCCACTTTATTTGAAGAACTCGCATGATAGTGCTGTTTTGCAATAGAAGGCTTGTTAACATTACCTAATGAGCTTTTCGACATTCCATCATGAGCTAGTGGGCCATTTGTTTCTGATTGTTTCTGGGCCAAGACTTCAAACCTAGAATCTGATTTCTTAGTTTGGCTTTTACTAGACACAGTATCGAAACCTTGTTTAGGCTGCCCATTGCATTTTTGCATCTTTTTAGCTAACGTCCATGATTTGAAGTAACTGGGATCTTCATGATTGACCACCCCTTTTGGGTTACCCTCATTCACGAGATTTGGTTTCGTGGAATCTGCTTGAGATTTGTTCAAACTTGAATTGTGACCGCTAGTCTCCCCTTTTTCGCACCTTCTAATTCCATCCCATCCAACATCGGAGCTCCCAACGGCGTTGAATCCGTCGTCAGTGTTGCCTCATTTTTCTGCCCTTCAGAACATTGATCCATCCTATGACCGTATTTGCCACAACCAAAGCAAATCATGTGGAGACCCTCATATTCAATCTTGAACTCTCTGCCTAATACTTGAATGGCTGGCACCAATTGCTTGCTCAAATCAATCTCAACACAAATGCGAGCAAATTTTTTCCTTGAGTGTATGGAAGTAGTGTGATAAATCTTTAACATTGTACCTAACTTTCCACCCACTCTCCAGAGGAATTGTTCCGTGTATAATTCGACCGGAAGGCCTGGAATCCGAATTCATACCGCGAGCTTCTGTATCGGTTGATTAGAAGGGAGAAAAAACGGCCTCCATCTCTGCACTAGAAAGTAGTGATTCGCCACCTGCCAGGGACCCTCAAAAAGAGCATGGCGGTAGTCCCTTTCATCCGAGAAACGGACCAAAAAAAAGTCTCATGTGGGATCCATAACATTAACATCCCCTTTTCGTGTCCAAACTCTTCTTATCCAAGATTCAATAGCACGATAACCGATATTTTTTCCCAAGAATTTAACAATCAAGGAGCCTTTCCATGGCTTACACCACATGTCATATTCCTCTAATGAAACATCAACCACAGGTTTAGGATTGAAGGGAGCTAGATCTGTATTACCTCTTCCGGAAAGTTCCTCCATATCATATTCCTCTATGACCATTTATACGATTTCATTTGGGAAGAGAATCATACCAGTATCATCACGCATCAAGCTATCCCTATATGATAGAGCTTGCTGCCGAGATCTTCCAGGCACTTCACCTTCTGTCAAAACCCCAGTTGAGGAAGTCTTAGCCTGCATATGCCTTGGCTCCATCTTATCAGGCCCTATTTTCTTATTCAGCTTAGGGATCTCTTCACACATATCTTCTGTCTCATCCTCCTCAGCTTCAGCAAGAACTTCATCTCCATTTAGTTTTGTCTTTTTGATGCTAGCTACGCCTCACCAAATCTTCTTCCTCTGCAGTCTTTTTGTCCACCACCATTGTATAGTCGCTCATTCTCATTTCCTCCCTGTGATATAGAGGGAGATGCAACGGAAAGGAGCCAAGAGCAAAGAGCAACGAGCATTGGAAGCGAAGATATGAGGTGTGCGTGATAGAGGTGAGGGTTTGGTCTCTGTCGGTCTCTCCAGAGTCGTATTCTCTCCTAATGCTCCAATTTGTATTTGTATATAGTGGAAACTTATATAGAATTGTCTTTATGTGAAGTTGTCTTTATGTATTTTATGTGACGTTGTTAGATAATTTAACATTTTTAATTAAATAATTATTTAACGATTCTTGACTATGAACTTCACATAAAGATAATTGTATGAGAGTCTTTACATTTGTATATTCTTGTTCCAATCAAATTCCATGTTTCAACAATACAAATGATAAATATGTCACGTATTCACGTCTTTAATAGACAAAATACTAGAGAACTATACTGAATAGATGTGCACCTATTCTCGCTCGATTCTTTTATGTATAGTAGATATATTAGTGGGAGCCATTGTTTCAAATTATAGCATTGAAGATTGGAAGTGCAACTATTGCGCAAATTCTTGTCGTGCTAATCAATTCCGTATAGCATCAATAAGTAGGAGTATTCTTTATTTATTTATAGATTATGGCTATTTAATATATGTTTGCATTGCATCGAAATAAAACCGCAGTTTAACCAAAACCAAGTTCAGGAATTAGAACTGACCTGTGATAACAAGCACAAGAGGGATTCCATGTGGTTCCTGGACACAGAGTCCCCAATAAATGCCATTTTCTTGCCTCTCACTAATTCAAGAAACATTTTGTGATCGAATCGCGGAAGATCGCATTGCTCAGGTTTCCATCTCCAATTGAGAAAATCGCTATCAGTTCTTCCATGCTTGAAGCAGTTTTTGCTATCAGGGATAGTTCTGCAACTTGAATTCGTGTAATATGTTGATCCTTCTGATGTTGTTGGAACCCAATGACCCTTAAATAGGTCACAAGTTCTCTCCTCTGAAAATTAAATCAAAGGCCTGGCTAATATACATCACAAAAATAAAATAAAGCAAAAGAAACCATATTACCTAAATTATTTTTCATTAGCAATAATGTAAGTTTAATTATAATTAATTTTGTAGTAAAAATATATAAAGAGTATATAAAGTGTAACCACACAACAAATATTAATTACATTATTGCTAATAAAAAATTATCTAGGTAACAAATAATATAAAAATTTTAAGAAATATCACACTGTTTTTTTGACTCCTTGGTCCAATAACCTGAAAAAACCAAGGAGCAAATAGCGAATAGCGAGGATAGCACAGGTTATTTTTTATTGAGTTTACTTCTTCCGCATCACATTCTCTTGCCCTAATCATGCGCATGCAATTCTAATTCTGATAAAATTAAGATAAATAAATAAATATATTATAATTTAAGAATTTACCATATTGATTTTCGGATGGTGTGTTTGGCTCGGAGATATCAACTTCTTCTTCGTCATTATTCCGGGAGAGGCTCTCATCGGTTTCATCAGATCTTTGATTTGGAAGAACGGTTGAAGCGTTGGGGGAATAGAAGAGAATAAAGAAACTGAAAAGCGAGACCAAAAAGAATAAGAAGACTAGAACAAGAGGCGTCACTTTCCCTACGTTCATGTATCTATTGTTATCCCTTTTTGCCGCCATAGTTATGAAACTTGTCCTGAAAATGCGTGCCAGAAGATTTCATTGCCTTCAACAAAATTCATGTGGGAGAGAGAGAGACCGAAAGGGAGATGGTGCGAATTTGAAGTGAGGTAACGTACGTAACCATAAGAATCCAAGCAATTAGAAATTAGAGGATGATAATTAAGGGAAATGTTAAATGTAAAGTTTTAATGACTTAAAAAATAATTTCCATCTTTGTTACTCTTGTATTCTTTCAAATCAATAATTTCCTCTATGTAATATAATCCGACCCATAACACAGATCAATCTACTTATCTATCTATTTAATATATTAAAATTAAATTTTCCCCCAACTAATGAAAATGAGGTGTCGATCTTTCATGAATCCGTTTTTTCTCTAAAATGAATACACTATTTTCTATTCTAAATTATTTTATAAAAAATATTTTTATTATAATTATATTATTATAATTAATATTTAATGAATAATATATAATTATACTAATTTAGGAACATATCTTTATTATAATTAATTAATTATATCAATTCAATATTTAATACATTATTAAACTACTTATCAATTATCAATTAAAAATATTTTTAATAATAATATTAATAATAATAATAATAATAATAATAATATATGATAATGATATGATAATTACATCGGTCGTAGTAATCATGATAAAAATATTTGATTCTAATCATAAAATGATCAAATCTTATGATATTAATAACGTACATTGATTTTAAATATTTTTAATTATTTAAATTATATTGATTTTAAAAATATTGATATAATTTTAATTTTTATTTATTATCCAATAATAATAATAATAATAACTTGAAAAAACCGTATATAAACTATTTCAGTTACCCGTGTATTATTATTAAAATTCTATCTACTTAATATACTAAAATTGAGTTTTCTCCCCAACTAATGAAGGTGAGGTGTCATCTCCTTGTGAGTTTTTTTTCTTCCAAAATAAATGTACTATTTTCTCTTCTAAATTTATTTTATAAAAATATCTTTATTATAATTATATTACAATTAGCATTTAATAAAAAATACATAGTTATACTAATTTAGAAAAATATTTTTATTATAATTATATAAAATTAATATTTAAATATTTAATACATTATTAAATTAATTATCAATCGAAAATATTAATATTAATTATTAAATTATTATATTAATTGTATAATACTAATTGTCAATTATTAATATTTATTAATTATTATTTTTCAATTATTATTTTTAATCAAGCATAATTAGTGACAAATTGATACATACATTAATGGTGAAAAATTGATATCGATATCAAATAATAATAATAATAATAATAATAATAATAATAATAATAATAATAATAATAATAATAATAATAATAATAATAATAATAATAATAATAATAATAATAATAATCTATCTATTCTATTATATAAAAATTGGGTTTCTATACTTACCGATGAAGTTGATGTGGCATGCTTTTGAGAGTGTTTTTTAATTTATTTCTTTTAACTCGATAAATTCAATTCATTACGATAAATTAATTATATCAACTAATTGATTTGATTAGATATTTAAATATCACATAGTTTATTATAATTTATATCAATCAATTATTATCAATTACTTTAATTAATTACTTTATAAAACGCATAACAAAATAGATGATTTATTATTTATTCTAATTGAATGTAATAAAATAATAAATACATATTAATTTAGTTAAAAAAATACTTTCTCCTGTATAATTTATTATAGTTATTTTTATATAAAATTAATAATTAAAAATTATTAAATATTATTAAATCTACTTAATGTACTAAAATTGGATTTTCCGCCAATTACTAATGGAAGTGAGGTGTCGATTCCTCATGAATCTATTTTTCCGCTAAAATGAATGCACTATTTTCTCTTCTAAGTTTATTTTATAAAAATATCTTTATTATAATTATACTATAATTAACATTTAAGTAATAATACATAATTATACTAATTTAGAAAAAATTTTTTATTATAGTTATATAAAATTAATATTTAATGCATTATTAAACTACTTATCAATTATTAATCGAAAATATTTTTAATAATAATAATAATAATAATAATAATAATAATATATGATAATTATATGATAATGGCACCAGTTATTAATAACCAATTTATATTTCTCTAAATAAATTTATTTTAAAAAAATATCTTTATTATAATTATATTACAATTAATATTTAATGAATAATGCATAATTATACTAATTTAAGAAAATATCTTTATTATCTATCTATCTATTCTATTATATAAAAATCGAATTTTTGCACTTAATGATGAAACTGACGTGGCATGCTCTTAAGGTGTTTCTTCATTTATTTCATTTAATTCGTTAAAACAAATCAATTATAATTAATTAATTATATCAATCAATTAATTTGATTATACATTCAAATCTCACCATTTATTATAATTTATATGAATTGATTAATTATAATTAATTATATCAATTAATTAATTTAGTTAATTATATTAATTATTTGATTTGATTGGAGTAAATATCAAATTATTTAATAAATAATAAATATAATAACGAAATATATGAATTAATTTAATTAGTTTATTTTTCTCAATACCATCTATTTATACAAGATCAAATATTTTTTACTCATTCGCTCTCTTTTCTCTCTCTCTTCCTCCCTCCTTCCCTCCCCCCTCTCTCTCTTTTGTTTAGGGTAAAATTTTTGTAATTTATTTATTTTTTTGTTTCTTTTATCTTTATTTATACATTTTATTTTTTAATATTTTTTTATATTTTTTATTTATTTTAATTATTTATTATTAGGCGCATACTTTATCCCCCTCCCCCTCTCTCTCGTATTTAGGGTACAATTTTTGTAATTTATTTATTTTTTGTTTCTTTTATATTTATTTATACATTTCATTTTTTATATTTTTTTAAATTTTTTGTTTATTTTAATTGCTTACTATTAGGCGTTATATATATATTTTGTCGTTTTTTTTTGTGATTCACAATTAATATATACATTGTTCGTATATGTGGTTTATATGTTAATATTTTTATTGATTCTCTTTATTATTTTTTTTTTTTTTGTGTGTCTCTTTGTTGTTCTTTATTTTAATTATATTCATTGATTTCTCTGTATTAATGCTCTTTTTATTTGAAATATTATAACAATTTAGACTATATGTTGTGACCCATGTGATATTCGTTAATTTGGTATATCTTTTTAGATGGTTTATATTATAATGTGTTTAAAGAGTTGATTTAAAATTATAATATGATATATAAATTAATAATATGATTTATAGTAATGATTATTTTGTTACAAAATTATTATTTTCTAATCTATTTATGGGCAATACATACATTAATTATAATCGCAAATTAAGCTATTTTACATTAAATAACTTATATAATGATCATCTCATTTATTATCATAAATGTTGAATTAAATAAGTCATTATTACTTTTAATTTAGAATTAAATGAGAATAAAACCAGAGATACTATTTATTTAACCTTTAGGGTTTAATGGGTGTCACACTCAAATATAAATAGTGACTTCCAGATTTTGGTCTCTAACACATCAAAGCCACCTCTGTAACTCTTTTTCCATAAAAGAAATTGTGATTCAACTCTATCAGGAATACACAAGGTTTTCAAAGAATAAGGAAATTGTTTGAATTTGCATGAATTCTAAATGTTTGAACTTACGATATTGTTTCAGTTGGTTGTCGTTACGGATTAGATATGTTTTGAGTATGCTATAAATTTTATGACTTTATACCAAACAATATTAGTTTTAATTTATATATTTATTATTGGGTATTAAAAATAAAAGTATTTATATTGTTAGCATTTTTCAAACATTCCTCAACTCTGACCGTGATTAGGCCTAAAAGATTACCTACCTCGTTGAAAATAATGTAATCCAATCAATTTTCATCTGATAGTGCTGTACACTCGCATAATCATAGGAGAATTAACTTTAGCGAGATAATAATATAGTATTTAGTTACCACATGAGTATTTGTATATATAGAATTATCAATCAATTATGTATGGCTTCTGATGAAAATAATATATTCAATATGGATATTGTTTGTTAGGTAAAATATAAGAAATTGACAAAGAAAATTAATTACAACGAGTATATTCATTTTAAAAAATATTTTTTTATGTAATACTATAAAAAATATCATGGTCACCCTGAATTACTACATGTTTAACTTCCATCGACAACGGTAGAATGCCTAAATTGAGACATTTTTAGACTATAATATTTGTTAAACAAACAATTAATGAAATACTCGTCCATACCTTCTCATTTTGAGTACATTTATACATAAAAAAGAGTTGAAAAAGCAAAAGCAATAAAAATGATTATTTTTATAATTTTGTGTGGCTTTTTATATATAGAAGACCAGAAGATCATGATTATCTAACAAAATTAATTTATATTTAATGAGTTAAAAGAAATAAATTGAAAAACACTCTCAAAAGTATGCCACGTCAGCTCCATCATTAAGTGTCAGAAATTTGATTTTTATATAATAGAATAGATGATATATAAAATTAATTAACTTATTAACGAAAATGGAATACTAATATAATTCAAAATAACTGGATAATATTTAACAATTCAAAACATAATCATAATTATGATAATATCATACTAACAAAACTCCATCCATTAGAAATGATAACGGATAAGATTAGATAACATTTAAATTCCATCTTAATTCTATCCAATAAATTTAAACTTCTGACATCAACTCGAATTTTATATGTATTCTAAACCAGTTAATTCAACCCATAAAAATAAATTTATTTTCACTCATATATAGAAGTGTTTAAAATCTGACCTAGATTAAAACTCAATCCGAAGCCGAAACATATTTTTGTCAACGAATTTAGGTTTATTTTTTATTTGGTGTTATTTTTGGGTCACCTGACTTGACCCAAATTAAAGTTTTATTTATAATTAAAACATATATTTTAGAATAAAATTAATAATAAAATATTATATTTTTATACTTTAATTAATATTTTTTATATTATATAGTATTTTTTTAAAATAACTTATTTTGATATAAATATGATATATTTGTTAAATTTAATTTTTAAAAATAGAGTTTTATTAATTTATTAAATAAAAATTTACATATTTGTATATAAATTTAATTTTGATATGTTATTAGTATACAGTAATTTTATACATATATCTAATAATGTCACGTCACATTAGTAAAAATAATTATTTTTTACATTGACGGCGTGAATAATTTTTTAAAAAAATGAATGTAATTACATAATTATATAAAACTTTTTACGCTATCAATCTATTAAAATTAAACTTTTTATATATACTAATTTTATGTTGAGAATCGACTTAATTTAACCTGATTTATTTGAGATCAATTTAAAAATTAAGTTAAAATATACGTAATAAAATATTAGAGTTAAATCTGAATTTAATTAAATTCAGTCCAACCCATGTATTCAAACTCATAAAATATTTAGTCTATATATATATTTTAAAAAAACAAAAGTTTGGTAGCATTAATATGTATATATATTTTTTCTACAGAAAAAAAAAATCAAAAGTTAGGTGCAAATATATTCACTTGTTCATTATATGTATATATATTTTTATAAACATGCCTATTATATAGTGTTACGGACTGACAAGTCCAGCCCAAGTAATCGCTAGGTCGGGGCACCACCCCACCCAGGCCCAAACCTCTAGTAAAAAGGTTCAACGGGTCGGTCCCTAACAACCGAGCCAAGGCCCGACCGACCTATCACCCAAAGTGTACCATCGTTCGGGTCGGTACCCACGAGGCAATACTCGACATCCCGACCCGAAATCCGGGATGACCTACCCACATGGAATGTGACAGCTCACAGCTCCTCCACCAATGGGCTAGACCATTACTAGGCCCACCCAACATAGTATATAAGGGGAGAGGACAGCTTTCCCCCCAAGGTACGTCACATTTTTATCTAATTTGGCTATCCTCTGGTACGGACTCTGACTTGATCGTTGGAGTGTCCTTGCAGGTGGCCACCCCCACGCCCTGTTCAACCTCCGACGCCGCTATTCCGCTAACACCCTCCGACCCTCGTTCCATGTCAGCTCGGGGTCTCTCCCTCTCTCCTACTCATCACCATCCGACAACCCGAGAACATCAGGTAACGAACATTGGCGCCATATGTGGGGACCCGGCACAGACATGGAGTGACCCATCACTTCGGAGGAGCTCTGCGAAGGAGGCGGGGCCCGTTTGAGCGGGGCAAGTTCGACAGCCCGCGCTGCCGAACAGCCGAGATCTTCCGTTCAACCCAACCAACAAATGTACACCAAGATCCCCGAAAGGCGCCCCTTCGGGTGGACGGGGGCCGACAGCGCCAAGATCATGCAAGAGCTAAGGCATAGAGTACAAAATCTTGAGCGGAAGTTGGCGGCGAGGGGCCAATCCCACGAAGACGCCGGCCACTCGCACGGCGGCGTCAGCCGGTCCCACGCCCACACCCACTCCCCTTCCCAAGCACATGACAGCCAAGGAAGAAGTCTAACAAGGCACGAAGAGGCGCACACGCAAGCAACTTCCAGACATACTCGAAGCAAGTCAGAAAGCCGCGGGGGATCCCAGAGGGGGGAGGCCAGGAGACAACAAGATCCCATTATCATGGGAGCCACCCCTTTTCACCCCTCAATCCTCAAGGTCCGGCTCCCGAGAAACTTCGACAAGCCGACGGATATGAGGTATGATGGGACCAAGGACCCCCAGGAGCATGTCACAACCTTTGAAGCAAGGATGAACTTGGAAGGGGTAGGCGACGCGGTCAAATGCTAGGCATTCCCCGTGACATTAGCCGGACCAGTGATTCGATGGTTCACTGCCCTCCGACAAGGGTCCATCACAATTTTCGCAGACATATCCCAGAGCTTCCTAGCTCGGTTCATGACGCGCATAACCAAGGCAAAGCACCCAATCAACTTATTGGGGGTCACCCAAAAACCTGGAGCCGACTAGAAAGTTCCTAGATAGGTTCAACGACGAGTGTTTGGAGATCGACGGTCTCACGGACTCAGTCACTAGCCTATGCCTAACAAATGGCCTGCTAAACGAAGACTTTAGGAAGCACCTCACAACCAAGCCTGTATTGACCATGCAGGAAATCCAAAGCGTAGCCAAAGAATACATCAATGATGCAGAGGTCAGTCAGGTTGTAGCAGCCAATAAACAGCAGCTCCCTAACCCGCTAGCTCGGCAGGCCCCTCATGTCGACAGGTACAAAGAAGCTCCTAGAGACGGCACCCTAAACAAGTTAACCAAGCATCCATGGGTAGGAAGGTTCACAAACTACACGCCTCTTACGGTGTCTATAGTAGAAGTCTACCAACAAATTGCAGACAAGGGAATCCTATCCAGACCTAGACCATTGAAAGAGAGAACGGGAGGCAACAAAAGCCTTTACTGTGATTACCACAAGGGGTTTGGTCACAAAACACAAGACTACTTCAACCTTAAAGATGCATTGGAACAGGCCATCAGAGAGGGAAAGCTGAGCGAATTCTCCCGACTCATCAGGGAACCGAGAAGGCGGGAAAGGGAACGCTCCGAGGAAGATCGGAGCCAAACTGTTAACCCGAGATAAGAACCCGCAGGGGATGCCAGTAACCCCCCATCTTTCATGGTCAATATCGTAGTCAGGCGCGACAGCCCCCTAAATCCAAGTCGGCAGCAAAAAGGGACACCCGGGTGCTCTCCATCTCGACAGATGGTCCCGCCGCCAGCAAAAGGCATCCCAGGATATCTTTTGGCCCAGAAGATAAATGATTCAATGACCTCCCCGAAACCCTCCCCCCATGGTAGTTATCGCAATGGTCGGGACAGGACTGGTTAGGCGCATCCTCGTGGACACAGGAGCCGATTCTAATATCCTATTTAGAAACGTGTTCGACGCCATGGGGCTCAAGGAATCCGACCTCAAAAATCACCAACATGGAGTCATGGGACTAGGAGACAACTACATTAAACCCGACGGGACGATCTCTCTCCCAATCAGCCTAGGAACCGGCGACACCAGGAAATCGGTTATGGCAGACTTCGTAGTCCTCAGAGACTCCACTGCCTATAACATCATCCTAGAGAGAAAAACTATCAATGAATTCTCAGCTGTGATATGCACCAAGTTCCTAACAATGAAGTTTATAACGGACAAGGGAACAGTTGGTTCCATAAGGGGATACATAGAGACGGCAGTCGCCTGCGATAGTGCCAGTCTCTCCTTAAGGAAAGAATCTAAGAGGGCAGCTGGCGTATTCCTAGCAGATCTGGACGTCAGGATAGAGGACAAGCCAAGACCTGAACCAGAAGGGGATATGGAAAAGTTCCAAATAGGAAAATCGTCAGATCAGTTTATTTTCTTAAACAGGAACCTATCCCATGAACTCAAGGGCCCCCTCATGGAGATCGTAAGGGCAAATAGCGACCTCTTCGCATGGACCCTATCAGACATGCCGGAATTGGATCCCGAGCTCACATCCCACCGGCTAGCCATAAAGCTCAAAGCCAAACCGGTAGCCCAGCAGCGAAGGAAGATGTCACAAGAAAGGGCTAGAGAAGTCACCAAACAAACAACAGGATTGCTAGAAGCAGGGTTCATCAAGGAACTCAAGTACTCGACATGGATGTCCAATGTTGTCCTAGTTAAAAAAGCCAGCGAAAAATGGAGGATGTGCGTCCATTACTCCGACCTGAACAAAGCATGCCCAAAAGACTCCTTTCCCCTCCCCAACATTGACACCTTGGTTGACTCAGCGGTAGGATATCGTTTCCTCAGCTTCATGGATGCCTATTCCGGCTATAACCAAATCCCGATGCCCCGACCTGACGAGGACAAAACGGCATTCATAACACCAGACGACACCTGCTACAAAGTAATGCCTTTCGGACTGAAGAACGCAGGGGCCACCTACCAAAGGCTGATGAGCAAAGTCTTCCACGACCTCATCGACAAAATGGTAGAGGTGTATGTCGACGACATCCTGGTAAAAACAGCAGAGCCGAACAAACTAATAGTCGACCTCCAAGCTGTCTTCAAGGCACTAAGGAAATTCAACATGAGGCTTAACCCGCTTAAATGCGCTTTCGCCATGGAAGCCGGAAAATTCCTGGGGTTCATGATAACACAAAGAGGGGTAGAAGCCAACCCGGAAAAATGCGAAGCCGTCCTCAAAATGACAAGCCCTGGGTGCATCAAAGATGTGCAACGACTCACCAGGAAGCTCACGGCTCTGTCTCGTTTTCTCGGAGCATCGGCAGAAAGGGCCATCCCATTCTTCAACCAAATGAAGAAAGGAATCACCTTTGAGTGAACCCCGGCATGTGAAGAAGCGTTAAGCCATTTAAAGAAGATACTCTCGGAACCTCCCGTACTCAGCAAGCCTAGAAAGGGGGAGCCCCTATACTTGTACTTGGCCGTGACCGCGCAAGCAATGGCGGCAGTTCTAGTTCGAGAAGAGGACAAAACTCAGCACCCAATATACTTCATCAGCAAAGTACTCCAAGGGGCAGAGATGAGGTACACCAAATTGGAAAAACTGGCCTACGCCCTACTGGTCTCATCTAAAAGGCTAAAGCAATACTTCCAAGGGCACGTAATCATTCTGAGAACCGACCAAGCCATCTGACAAGTCCTCCAGAAACCTGACCTGGCGGGAAGAATGATGGCATGGGCAATAGAACTGTCCCAATATGATTTGCAATACGAGCCAAGACAGGCAATCAAAGCCTAAGCCATGGCAGACTTCCTCGTAGAAGTCACAGGAGAGACTCCCGACACACCAAACACACGGTGGAAACTTCACGTTGACGGAGCATCCAACCAAGGGTTCGGAGGGGCCGGAATCATCATCGAAAACTCGGCAGGAGTAGCCTACGAGCAATCCATCAAGTTTGACTTCCCGGTCTTCAATAACCAGGCCGAGTATGAAGCCCTGATAGGGGAACTGATACTAGCCAAAGAAGTCGGAGCGTCAAGGGTGGAAGTCAATAGCGACTCCTAAGTCGTCACCTCCCAGGTAAATGGTAGCTACCAAGCCAGGGACGCGCTGCTACAAAAATACTTGGAAAAGGTAAAAGAGCTATGCACAAGCTTTGAAGAAGTCACAATCCAGCACGTTTCCAGAGAAAGAAACACCCGAGCCGACCTCCTTTCTAAGCTAGCAAGCACCAAACCTGGCACAGGGAACAGATCCCTAATCCAAGGGCTAGCAACGGAACCTGCAATCGTCATGTGCACAACCCAGGTGCCGAACCCCCCTCATGGATAGATGCTATCTCCCGGTATCTGGAGCATGCAGAAACACCCCCAGATGTAAAGGAAGCATAAGCTATCAAGAGGGAAGCTCCCAAATATACAATCATACAGGGGCAGTTGTACAAACGAGGGATCCACCAGCCCCTATTGTCTGCACCCCGACCAGACGGACTACGTCCTAAGAGAAGTCCACGAAGGGTGTTGTGGTTACCATATCGGGGGAAGATCTTTAGCAAGAAAGATCATCCGAGCAGAATATTACTGGCCTACAATGATGTCGGATTCCCAGGAGTTCGTGAAAAAATGCAAAAAATGCCAAAAAAATGCCAACTTCCACAAAGCACCTCCCGAGGAGCTCAGCCTAATGATGGCTCCCCGACCTTTCGCCCAATGAGGAGTCGACCTCTTGGGCCATTCCCACCACGGCCTCGGCAAGTGAAGTACTTGATAGTAGCCATTGACTATTACACCAAATGGGTGGAAGCAGAACCACTAGCTAGCATATCCGCGGCAAATTGCCAAAAGTTTATGTGGAAGCAGGTGGTCACTAGGTTTGGGATCCCAGAGACCGTCATATCGGACAACGGGACACAGTTCACCGACAAGAAGTTTAAAGGATTCCTAGAATGACTAAAGATCAAATAGAGGTTCTCCTCAGTCGAGCACCCCCAAACCAACGGCCAGGTGGAAGCAGCCAACAAAGTTATCCTAAAAGGGTTAAAAAAGCGACTTGAAGGAAAGAAGGGCTCATAGGCAGACGAGCTAGCCTCAGTCTTGTGGTCATACAGGACCACCCCCAATCATCTACTGGCGAAACCCCCTTTTGACTCACATACGGGGTCGACGCAGTCATCCCAGTCGAGGTCGGGGAACCAAGCCCAAGGATACTCCTCGGAGGAGGGAGTGATGCAATCGAAAAGGATCTGGTCGGCGAGACAAGGCAAATGGAACACTTAGTAGAAGTAGCAATAAAACAAAGAATATCCCTAAGGTACAATGGCAAAGTGCTAAAGAGAAGCCTAGGAGAAGGCGACTTGGTCCTATGACGCAACGACATAGGGCCACCAACCCGAGGGGAAGGCAAGCTAGCTGCGAACTGGGAAGGTCCTTACAGAGTAAGAGAAGTCCTTGGCAAGGGAGGCTACAAGCTAGAAAAATTGGATGAAAACGAGGTGCCGAGAACATGGAACATGGCAAACCTCAAAAGGTTCTACCCGTGAGAAGGGACGACCACACGACCTGACGACCTCAACCCCCCTCTTATGTTTCACTTTTATATTCTCCTTTTATGTTCCTCTTCTTTACGATCATATCATTTTTTGTTGAGTTAAGAAATTAACTAAATTAATTAGTGATGACAAACATTATTTTTGGGAAAATAAATAATTAGTGTTGATTAATTATAATTGCATATTACTTTGTTTATAAAATGTTGCAGGCCAAAATCTGATTTACAGCCCAAATGGAAGGGAAAATAAAACAAGGGTAATAGGTTAATGAAATAAACAAAGCCCAAAAGGATTCAAAGCTGAGAAATCAAAACGGGCCAAGCTAAAGGTTACCCGATCCAAGCCCGAATTGATTTCAATTCCCTCCATCTTGCTCCAACCAAAGCAATGTTCCTCTCCTCTCTAATCAAGTCAAATCAAGACTTCAGAAAAAGTAAGAAAGAGAAAGAGAAGAAAAGCTTCCTCCATAAGCCAGTAACCAAAGAAGCAAGAAAGAGAAAATCTAAGCTTGAAGCACAGAAGCTAAAGCAGAAAATCTAATCCAAATCAAGCTTAGGTTAAAGGTAATCCATCTCATCTTGCTTGCATCAAATCTTCTTCCCTTCTTTCCAACTCTCTGCTCTATCTGAAAATGGCATTCAAGGGAAAGTTGATCTCTGTTCTTCACTGCTACAAATCCACGGTCACAAGAGATTCTTGGGGACCAAGTTGCATCTCTATGGTTCAGATTTGGTTGACCATTGGAAAACAATTTCTGTTACTCCTTCATGGCTTTCGGTCAAGTTGGAAAAGTCAGAGGCAAAGGTTCTACTTTGATGTTTGAGAAGAAAAAGTGAGCTTGTGGGTTGGTGAAGCTCAAGGCTTAAGGTGTTGACCTTGGAAGAAGAACTCAGCCACATGCAAGGAGATAAAAAGAGGTTTGCTGTTCATTCAGAAACCAAGGAGAGAAAACCAGTTAATAGAGGTTATTGTTCTGAGAGAGCTCTTTGAAGAAGTTCAACTAACTGGACAGTGTAACCTAATCAAAGGTGCATTCCGCCAGTATGAAGAACTGAATCAGAGGCTTGCTAATCTGGTTTTTCGCATAGCACAGAGGCTGTTGATGAAGTCAATCTCCTTCATGTTTTACAGATTGTAATGTACTTTTTTATGTTTATCTTTTTGTAATTTCTTGTGAGAAAAGGCATTGTGAGAAAGCTCAAGTAAAAGCCATGAGTGGAAAAAGGTTGAGTGAAACACTTGAGAGAAAAGCCTAGAGTTATTTTCAGATTTCTTTAGGTGTGTTTATGTCTTGTATCTTGTACCTGTGAGGTATCCCTTTCTTAGTTGGGTTAGCACTAAGAGTAAATAGTTAGGTATTAGCATAGCCAATGTCAAGTTAGGTTAGAACTTGAGTGTGAAAGGATTGGGTCAATCCTGTGTTATTGGTGTATGTAATACTGTTAACTATAGTGAACTTCTTCCATAGTTGTGGAGGAGACTGGATGTAGGTTGCATAGCACAAGGAAACTGAACCAGGATACATGCTGGTGTTAGCTTTTCTCTTCTCTGCTGTGTTCTGTTTTCTGATATTCATGAGACAAAAATAAATTGTCTCATAAATTTTCGCTGCTAAGTTAAAACAGAATCAGAATTGCAAATCTGTTTTAAAAGGGTAACAACAGCAACTAAAAGGAAGGCATAGATTCAACCCCCCTTCTCTAAGCCTACCACAACCTTCAATTGGTATCAGGAGCTAAGGTCTCAAGAATCAAGCTTAACCGCTTGGAGCAAAGATCCAATGGCGAACAATCTGGGCACAACCACAGTTGCCTACACCCTCACTAAAGGCCAATCAAACAACCGGCCACCTTTCTTTAACGGAAAGAACTATTCCTACTGGAAAGAAAGGATAAGGATCTTCATCCAATCCATTGACTACAACTTATGGAAGATCGTTGTGAGTGGTCCCAAGATCCCTACAAAAACAAGTGCTGATGGAGTGGTGACTCCGAAAGAAGAAGCTGAATGGAATGAAGATGACAAGAAGAAGATAGAGCTGAACGCTAAAGCAATCAACCTTCTTCACTGTGCTATCAGCTTTGAAGAGTACCGGAAGGTGTCTAGATGCAAGATAGCCAAAGAAATCTGGAAAAAATTCCAGGTTACACACGAAGGCACTAAACAAGTCAAAAAAACGATGATTGATATGCTGCGAAAAGAGTATGAGATGTTTAGCATGAAGGATGGAGAAAGCATTGATGAAGCATTTGAGAGATTCTCAATCATAATCAACAACCTTGATGCTATGGGTACAAACTATGCAGAACAAACCTTGGTGAGAAAACTCCTTAGAAGCCTCACAAAAGAGTGGAAAAACACTGCCACTGTCCTAACCGAGAGTAACAACATAAGTCCCATAACCTATGATGAGCTGAGAGGAAAACTCCTTGCCTATAAAGCCACACACACAAACACAGACTCAAAGAAAAAGGGAATAGCCCTCAAGTCACAAATAGAACCGAAAGAGAGTGAGTCTAGTGATGGTATTTCAGATGACGAACTTTTGTTCTTTGCTAGGAGATTTAGAAGGATGATGAAGAACAAGGGCAAATACAAGGGTTCAAGTTCAAAGGAGCACAAGATAGACTTGAGCAAAGTGACGTGCCATCATTGCAAGGAGGCTGGACACTTCAAGTCAAACTGTCCAAAGCTCAAAAAGGAGGACAAAGGAAAGAAGGAAAGGAAGAGAGTACTCATGGCAGCCTGGGAGGATCTTGAGAATGACTCAAATAAAGAAGAAGAATCTGAAGGAGATGACAAAGACTGTTTCATGGCTGGAAACAACAATCTTGATGAGGTAAATTATTATGATTTGACCATTGAGGACTTGCATGTTATTATTGATGATCTCACTTTAAACACCTCAAAACTGCTTGACAAATACAATGAATGCAGATCTGAAAGAGATGTGTTAAGAGCTGAAAATGAATTTTTAAAAGAAAAAGTGAAGGAATCTGAATGTGCTTTGGACATTATTAAAGAAAACAGATTTCTAAAATCTGAACTTGAAAAATTAAATGGAAAGCACATTGTGGATCCGTCACATGAGTTAATTACTGAAAATAAAAGATTAAATGATATGATTAAAAGGCTGAATGGTGACTTAGCAAAATTTGCTCAAGGTTCTAGTAACTTGGACAAATTACTTGCAAGTCAAAGACCATTGTTTGAAAAATCTGGTTTAGGCTACATAGCCAAGGAAGATGCATTTTCTAATATTTCCTCTATAAAGTTTGTGGCTTCTTCATCAAATACCAAAACCATACCAAACAAATCTGGTATTGAAAATGCTCCAACACTTGAAGAAAAATTTGATGAAGTATACACAAGTGAAACTGACCCTTCACCAAAAACTGAATCGAGTTCAAACCGGCCAGGTTTGGGTTATGTTTCGAAAAATGAGGCTGTTTTCAAGAAACCACCATTTTACAACAAAACCTCATATTCGAAAGGTAAAAATGTTCAAAAAAATTCTGGTGAAAATGCTTTTGCAAAGAGGAATAACTTTAATAAAAATCAGTTTGTTAAGAGAAATGCATCTCCTCCAAAAACCAGAAAATTTCAAAACTTTAATCATTTCAAGCAATATAACTCACATCAGTTTCAGCAACACACACGAGAAAATTATTGTGTTAATTGCAAGAAATTTGGTCACTCATATGCACAATGCTTCATTGAAAAGAAAGTTGTAGGAAACAAAGTCTACAATGTTGTTTGCGATTTCAATGCACTTGGGCAACCAAGATGGATTAACTTCAAAGGATCCAAATTAATTTGGATACCTAAGGCTACTTGAAACTCATCATGCAGATTTGCCTAGCATCCAAGAACAAAAAGGACATGTGGTACATGGATAGTGGATGTTCAAGGCACATGACTGGAAAGTCAACCTACTTCATCAAACTAAACAAGTATGATGGAGGTTTTGTGACCTTTGGAGATGATGGTAAAGGTAAAATCATTGCTGTTGGAAAAGTAGGTAATGAGCAATCTACTTTCATTGATGATGTGCTTTTGGTTTGTGGTTTAAAGCACAATCTTTTGAGTATAAGTCAGCTGTGCGATTTAGGATATTTAGTTGTTTTCAAAAAGCTTGAATGCTGTGTTGTTAATGAAAAAACAAATGAAGTGATGTTTGTTGCCAAGCGTTTCAATAATATGTATGGACTTACTCTTGATGAACTAAAGAATCAAAATGTAGCTTGTCTTCACTCTAAAGAATCTGAAAAGTGGTTATGGCACAAGAGATTGGGCCATGCAAGTATATTACAAATAAACAAACTTGTAAAGAAAGAATTAGTAAGAGGTCTTCCTTTGATAAAGTTTGACAAAGACATCACTTGTGATGCTTGCCAAATGGGAAAACAAACAAAAAGTTCTTTTAAACCAAAGGAAGACATCTCTACTAAAAGACCACTTGAGTTGCTACACATTGATTTATTTGGTCCAACAAGAACTCAAAGCCTAGGTGGTAAACATTATGGTTTAGTAATTGTGGATGACTATACTAGGTTTGGTTGGGTTTTATTTCTTGCACACAAAAATGAAGCCTTTTCGGCCTTTGAACCTTTTTGCAAGAAAATTCAAAATGAAAAGGATTTGAAAATCTCTTCTATAAGAAGCGATCATGGAACTGAATTTGAAAATAATTTGTTTGAATCCTTTTGTGAGGAATTTGGAATATCTCACAACTTCTCTTGTCCAAGAACACCACAACAAAATGGTGTTGTGGAAAGAAGAAATAGAAGCATACAAGAGATGACAAGAGCCATGCTTTGTGAGAGTAATGTTCCAAAATTCCTTTGGGCTGAAGCGGTTAACACAGCTTGCCACATTTTAAATAGAACAATCATAAAGAAATTTTTGAAGAAAACCCCTTATGAACTTTGGAAAGGCTACCCACCAAACTTAGATTACTTGCACATCTTTGGATGCAAATGTTTTGTTTTAAATAACAAAGAAAATTTGGGAAAATTTGATCCAAAGGCTTATGAGTGTTTGTTTGTAGGATATTCCACAACTAGTAAAGCATATAGGGTTTATCATCAAGATGCTAGGATTATTGAGGAGTCCATACATGTTACATTTTGTGATACTAACTTGGTACAAAGCTTTTTGGAAGAATGTGATGCAGGAAATCAAGTTCAAAAGGAAGGTGAAGCTGCTCAAAATCAAGAAAAAGAGAGTTCTGGACAAGCTAAACCAGAAACTGCTAACGCTGAAAATTCAAGAGACAATTCCATTTTGTCTCATGAATCTGAAGGAAATCATGCAGACAGCAGCGTTCAGAATCCCTTGGTGAATGAATCTGCCTCCAAGTCCACCAGACCTCGTGAATGGAGATTCTTGAAGAATTATCCTGAGGAATTTGTCATTGGGGACGTCTCTCATGGAGTGCAAACAAGGTTTTCCACTAGAAAGGCAAATGAAGGATCAAACATTGCCCTTCTTTCACAAATAGAGCCTCAAAACGTCAAGGAAGCACTTAGTGACCCTTCTTGGGTTAAAGCTATGGAGGATGAGCTTCTTGAGTTTGAAAAAAACCAAGTATGGACTTTGGTTCCAAGGCCAAGTGGAAAGAAAGTGACCGGCACCAAGTGGATTTTTCGGAACAAGTTGGGAGAAGATGGTAGCATTGCAAGAAACAAGGCAAGACTAGTGGCTCAAGGATATGACCAAGAAGAAGGAATAGACTTTGATGAATCCTTTGCCCCTGTTGCCCGAATGGAAGCCATAAGACTTCTCTTAGCTTATGCTGCATTTTGTGGTTTTAAATTATACCAAATGGATGTGAAATGTGCATTTTTGAATGGAGTGATAGATAGAGAAGTGTATGTGGAGCAGCCTCCTGGTTTTGAAAATAAAGAGTATTTTGATCATGTTTTCAAACTATCTAAAGCTCTCTATGGTTTAAGACAAGCTCCTAGAGCTTGGTATGAGAGACTTAGCTCTTTTCTTTTGAAAAATGGTTTTCAAAGAGGTACCACTGACACAACTCTATTCATCAAGAACTCTAATGATTCTTTTATTCTAGTCCAAATATACGTTGATGACATTATTTTTGGATCAGCAAATGAATCCCTTTGTTCTGAATTTGGAAAACTCATGACAAGTGAATTTGACATGAGTATGATGGGTGAACTTAATTTCTTCCTTGGGCTGCAAATTAAACAAACTGAAAAAGGTATTTTCATTCATCAAGAGAAGTATGCCAAGGAATTAGTTAAGAAATTTGGTATGGAAAATGCCAAACCCATGGGAACTCCCATGCATCCTAATTCTAAATTAGATAAGGGAGAAACTGAGAAAGATGTTGATGAGACTATGTATAGAGGAATGATTGATTCTCTAATGTACTTAACTTCCTCTAGACCCGATATTGTGCAAAGTGTTGGATTGTGTTCTAGGTTTCAATCCAAACCTAAAGAGTCACATCTTTCTACAGTTAAAAGGATCATTAGATATGTTCATGGCACATCCAATTTTGGTCTTTGGTATCCTAAGATTGATGATTTTTCTGTAGTTGGTTATTGTGATGCAGATTTTGCTGGTGATAGAGTTGATAGAAGAAGCACTTCAGGCTTATGTTGCTTCCTTGGGAAGTCCTTGAATGTTTGGTCCAGTAAGAAACAGCCAACAGTGGCTCTATCCACTGCTGAGGCTGAGTATATAGCTGCTTCTTCATGTTGTTCTCAGCTTTTATGGTTAAAAACACAGCTTGCTGATTACAAATTAAATGCCGAGAATATTCCCTTGATGTGTGATAATATGAGTGCCATTAATATTTCTAAAAATCCAGTTTTGCACTCTAGGACTAAGCATATTGAAGTGAAATTTCATTCAATAAGAGAACATGTCCAAAAGGGGGATATTAGTATTCAATTTGTTAAATCAGAGAAGCAATTAGCAGATATTTTTACAAAACCATTAGCTGAGGATAGATTCTACATGCTTAGGACTTGTCTAGGAATTTTGAGTTATGATTCATTGTTTGAAAATTACTGATGTGTTTGTTGAAGTCTTTGTCTCATAGGTTCGAAAAAAATAAAAAAAAAATTTCTGGGCAGAAGAAGAACCATCACTCTGAATTCTATCTTCTGGGCTTTGAACTTTCTTGGAATAGGGTTCTGAACTTTCTTTTTCCAAGAACACTCTTAACTTGTTGCAATTGCAAACTTATTCATGTATTGTGCATGTCTCTTAACATTTCTATTTATCATCATTTCAATTTTTGGAAAACTGCAACTTCTGTTTTAATTGTGCTAATGTCTTGTTTGAGAATTCTATTTTGCAGGTCAAAGAGACATTTGTTGAATAAGAAATGAGAGATCTGGTTTTTGTAGTATAAAAATGGACATGGACCATGCTTGAATCTTATTATACATGTGGTCTTTTTGTTTTTTTTTTAAACCTTCAAGTGATATGAAACTCTCTTTTTGGTTCTAATGATTTTTTACCAAGAATTGGTCTTTGCACATTGTGAGTTTTGTTATATAACTATGGTGTTGCTGGTTGAAATATGATCTTTATTTCTCTTCCGAATTTTTTTTGTATTTCAAAACGCAACACTTAGCTTTAACATGCCTCTAACACACTATATTGCAGGTTTTGTTTTGTTTTATTTCTCCCACCTTGATAACAAAAGGGGAGAAAAATGCATATATGAGGCTTGATAAGACATAAGACTTACTGAGATTATTGATATTAGTTTTGATTAGTCTTGTGTTTGTTAATTGACTTGTGTTTATGAAATGAAACCTGTTTGACTTGTTTGTGAACTGAACTTGGCTGACTTGTTTGTGAACTAAACTTGGATGACTTTAAGTCATTTGAACTTTATGTTGTGCTGGTGAATTGTTTGTTACATGCTACCATAGTTTGCAATATGTGCTTGTATGGATTCTTAGACTTTTGTGCAACCATAGAATTCTAGATAAGCATGTATATACATTAGATTGCTGTATTGGCATTATTGTCTGTGTCCTCAGGTTAAGCGACATTCATATCTCTACTGGCCAGAAATCTGCCCTGCTGAATATTGTCAAGGATGTTGTTCAGAAGTTTGTCTCCCAATCAAATCACTTGATTGCTATGAGCAAAGAGCAAAGGAAGCTAGCAAGCAAGCGCGAAAATTTCCTCCGTAAGTCAAGAGATAGAGTGGCTGTGTTCATGACTTTCATTGATAACCTTCACAAGGATGAAGACCCTGCCACTAATGCTGATGAAGGAGTTGATTCGGAGGGAAATGGTTCGGATGCCTAAGAATTATTTCATGAAGCTGCTGCTGTCTGCTCATTTTGTCTGATAAATTCTATTTCTTTTGCTACTGTTGAACTGTTTTGTTCTTTTGGATGACTGTAATAACTCTGGATATTACTGCACCTTTGGTAGTTTAATTAGTATTTTGGACTGGGCACTAACCTTTCTTGCAGGGTTTATAGTGATGTTTTTGTTGATCTTGCCAGTCGTCCACCCTTGATGACAAAAGGGGGAGTAATAGTAGGATAAGCATATTTTGGGGATAAGCATCTTTTGGCATTGATGCAACCATCAGTTTTTCTTTTGAATTTTTTGTCAAATTGCTGCTGCTGATAATATTAGCTTGATATTGGGCTGATTATGTGATGTTGCTCATTTGATATTCCCTGTACAAGATAAATTGTGCATAGCTCTTCATTATACTCTCTTTAAGAACAATGTGAAACAGGAACAAAGAAGAGAAGAGCATAAATCCAGGGGGAGCAATTTTTGAAAAGAAAAGGGGGAGCAACATAAAAGCAAATGACAAAAATCAAAGGGAGTTTCTAAACCTTACTCAAACTCATTTCTTTTGCTTATTGCTTAAATCATGTTTGTCATCAAGGGGGAGATTGTTGAGTTAAGAAATTAACTAAATTAATTAGTGATGACAAACATTATTTTTGGGAAAATAAATAATTAGTGTTGATTAATTATAATTGCATATTACTAATTGTTTATAAAATGTTGCAGGCCAAAATCTGATTTACAGCCCAAATGGAAGGGAAAATAAAACAAGGGTAATGGGTTAATGAAATAAACAAAGCCCAAAAGGATTCAAAGCTGAGAAATCAAAACGGGCCAAGCTAAAGGATACCCGATCCAAGCCCGAATTGATCTCAATTCCGTCCATCTTGCTCCAACCAAAGCAACGTTCCTCTCCTCTCTAATCAAGTCAAATCAAGACTTCAGAAAAAGTAAGAAAGAGAAAGAGAAGAAAAGCTTCCTCCATAAGCCAGTAACCAAAGAAGCAAGAAAGAGAAAATCTAAGCTTGAAGCACAGAAGCTAAAGCAGAAAATCTAATCCAAATCAAGCTTAGGTTAAAGGTAATCCATCTCATCTTGCTTGCATCAAATCTTCTTCCCTTCTTCCCAACTCTCTGCTCTATCCGAAAATGGCATTCAAGGGAAAGTTGATCTCTGTTCTTCACTGCTACAAATCCACGGTCACAAGAGATTCTTGGGGACCAAGTTGCATCTCTATGGTTCAGATTTGGTTGACCATTGGAAAACAATTTCTGTTACTCCTTCATGGCTTTCGGTCAAGTTGGAAAAGTCAGAGGCAAAGGTTCTACTTTGATGTTTGAGAAGAAAAAGTGAGCTTGTGGGTTGGTGAAGCTCAAGGCTCAAGGTGTTGACCTTGGAAGAAGAACTCAGCCACATGCAAGGAGATAAAAAGAGGTTTGCTGTTCATTCAGAAACCAAGGAGAGAAAACCAGTGAATAGAGGTTATTGTTCTGAGAGAGCTCTTTGAAGAAGTTCAACTAACTGGACAGTGTAACCTAATCAAAGGTGCATTCCGCCAATATGAAGAACTGAATCAGAGGCTTGCTAATCTGGTTTTTTGCATAGCACAGAGGCTGTTGATGAAGTCAATCTCCTTCATGTTTTATAGATTGTAATGTACTTTTCTATGTTTATCTTTCTGTAATTTCTTGTGAGAAAAGGCATTGTGAGAAAGCTCAAGTAAAAGCCATGAGTGGAAAAAGGCTGAGTGAAACACTTGAGAGAAAAGCCTAGAGTTATTTTCAGATTTCTTTAGGTGTGTTTATGTCTTGTATCTTGTACCTGTGAGGTATCCCTTTTTTAGTTGGGTTAGCACTAAGAGTAAAGAGTTAGGTATTAGCATAGCCAATGTCAAGTTAGGTTAGAACTTGAGTGTGAAAGGATTGGGTCAATCCTGTGTTATTGGTGTATGTAATACTGTTAACTATAGTGAACTTCTTCCATAGTTGTGGAGGAGACTGGATGTAGGTTGCATAGCACAAGGCAACTGAACCAGGATACATGCTGGTGTTAGCTTTTCTCTTCTCTGATGTGTTCTATTTTCTGATATTCATGAGACAAAAATAAATTGTCTCATAAATTTCCGCTGCTAAGTTAAAACAGAATCAGAATTGCAAATCTGTTTTAAAAGGGTAACAACAGCAACTAAAAGGAAGGCATAGATTCAACCCCCCCTTCTCTAAGCCTACCACAACCTTCATTTTCCTCTTCTATTATCTTTCACTTAATTGCGCATTTACATTATTTCCTTGTTTCAAAACCCTAACAATATGATAAGTTTTACTTTTCACAAGTCTTGAATCGGAATAACAAGCAACAAAAAAAGGCGAACGGTCGACCTAACGAAAACCTGGACTGATCACCCCGGAAACCATAGGGACCAAAAAACAAAAACGGCTCAAGCAAGCAGCAAGAATAATAAATACCACGAAAAACGGTGAACCAAAAGGCCGCGACGGCCCGAGCAAATAAAACAGTAAAAGTAAAGCCACGACGGTCTGAATATAACAAGCAATAACAAAAAACGGCAGTTTAAAATAAAGGCAAAGTATTCGGTACAACCAAAGGGCGCCTTATAATAGGCCCCAGAATAAAAAGCAAGTTACAAGATAAAGCGAAGAGCATGAAAATCGGGAAATATCCATCTAGCGTTTAAGGATGTCAACGATCTTCCCGCCCTCCACTGTCTTCATAGCACCGATTTGGGAGAGGTCGAGGTCGGGAGCCTGCACGGCCACCTGGAGCTTAATCCCTTTCTCGGTCAGCTTAACAGCCTCACGGGCCCCCTTTGCAAGATCTTTATTCTTTTTCTTCAGAGCAGCCATCTCCCGGGTAGCAGCATCTGCCGAGCTCTCTACCAACTTTAGCTTCTCCTCCAACTCCTCAACCCTCTTCTTGGCAGCAGCAGCTCACCACGAGAAGTGTTCAGATCCTTCATCAAGGCCATGTCCCGATCCACCAGCCTCTTAATTTCCTTGGCATCCTCCTCAGCCTTCTTCTCCTGCTTGGACAATTTTGTCTTCAAGGACTCCTCTCGAGATTGTGAATCTGTCATATCCTTTTGGGAGTTCCGAAGCTTTACTTCCATAGCATGATAATTGCAGGTTCCACCTTCTTGGCAATAGCAGTAGCACGAAGAAGACTGCGGTAGATCCACCTAGCTTGCCCGGAAAGGTCGGTCTCGTGGAAAAACTCCTCGGTGCCGGGGAGCAACTGGGACTCAATGAAACCCCCGGCATCAAAGTTTTTCTCCATAACTGAGAGCGCCTTCCCGGTATCCCGCTTCCTCTTCTTTGGATTGCTCGCGACTTTCAACTCATCGTCACCAAAACCAAAATCTTCCTCAAGAGTCTCTGTCTCCACACCCTGGGACCCTGCAGTGTTCTCGGGAGGAACCACCTTCTCTGGCTGAGCCTGCTCGGCCCCGTCCGCCTGACCACTAGCCTCCCCGGTTTCCCCCTGCTCCTGACTCGCCGTTGGAGTCGCCGAGGAGTCGTCCTTACCCTCATCATCCCCCTTGATGAGGCTCATCAGGTCAGCAAAGTCTTCTTCCCGCCAGCCATGAAAACTGCAAGCAAAGAAAAAGAAAGCAAATATGTGAACAATAGAGGAATAAAGCTTGAAAAAGTACAAAAGAAAAGGAACTCACCAACATACGACCGACCGGCCTCCCGATCCCCCATGACCATTCGGGGATTAAGATTCTTTTCACCAAAAATGGCTAACAGAATATCGGCAATATTGCGATCTTCTGGACTCAGCCAATCATAAGAGACCTTTATCAGATAGTCGGATCCCGCCCCAAAACTCCAGTAGGTCGGGATCCGCCTAGCTCCTTCGGCCGTAAGCCAGAAAGGCTGGTGACCTTCAACTAGCCTAACTTTAAAAAATGTAGACTTGAAGCCGTGATAAGAATCCTCAAAAAGGCCAAAGATTCTGCGGCCTTGTTGGACCCTAAAAGACATGTATCCCTTCTTAGCCTTCCCCTGGCTAGAAGGGTTCGTGAGCAGGAAGAGGTAGAGAAAGACATTCACTTAAGTCGGCAGCTCCAGATACTCACAAACCATCTCGAAGCATCGGATGGAGGTCCAACTGTTTGGATGAAGCTGCGACGGAGTAACATCGCAGCGATTTAACAATGCTATAACAAAGGGGGAGAAATGAAGACGAAGCCCCAAAGTCATGAACATGGGCTCATAAACCTACAACCAATCAACCACTCGTGGGGAAGCCAAGTTTTTCTGGCATACGCGCTCCCGACCAGCAGGATCATAAACTTGATAAAGCGCCTCCTCGGGACCCCCTCCATACAGGAGCCCTGACTGGCGTAGTTTCTGGAGTCCCTCCTTTGTCATTCTAGAAGGGGTATCCTTCACATTGAAGGAAACCCAAGCGTAGTGGTCGACAAAGTCGGCTAGAGGGCGCTGAGCCTGACTCGAGGAAACAAGGCGCTCGGCCATACCTACAGCGGGGGCACCACTTAGTCAAGACGGGAAGTCGGAAACCCTCAAAACAATAAAAGCGAAAAGAAAAACTATGAATCACCCTCTAGCCCCTTATACTAACCCATAAAGACAAGTAAAAACCCAGGAAAAACCCAGCGGCACCCCTTCTAGAAGAAAAAGCAACAAGAAAAATGAAGAAACCAAGGCATACACAAACAAGAATGCACGAAAACTTACCAGGAAAGCAGAATCTGTAAGAAACAGATAGGAATGAGGAACCCAGAAAGGAAGAAAGGGCACTGGAAGCAAGAGTATTCGAAGTGCAGCAAGAAGCAAAAGCAAGAGCAGCAGCAACACGAAAGAACAAGAGGATGAGAAAAAGAAAAATAGAGGGGAGTGGGGGTTACGAAATAAAAATAATGGGAGAAAAACGTAACCGCCGAGGAAGAGCGCCAAAAGGCAGGGGCATATTCTCCATTTCACCCAAAAATTTCAAATCAATGAAATGATGGGCATTTAATGCCCAGCGCAGAAGCCAAGAAAGCAGCGCAAGGGTCAAGGCGACCACGCGTGAGGGACACGAAACGCCACCAACGAGTTCCCGAAGAAGAAGAAAATCGCCGCCTTAGCGAGTAGGACAAACGTGCCCAGCCACAAGTCCCAAGCTTCAAGGCTGACACGTTGGGGACACTATTACAGACTGACAAGTCCAGCCAAAGCAGTCGCCGGGTTGGGGCACCACCCCACCCAGGCCCAAACCTCCAGCAAAAGAGTTCAACGGGTCGGTCCCTAACAATCGACCCAGGGCCCGACCGACCTACCACCCAAAAGCATGCCATCGCTCGGGTCGATACCCACGAGGCAATACCCGGCATCCCGATCCGAAGTCCGACCTGCTCACGTGGAATGCGACAGCCCACAGTTCCTCCACTAATGGGCTAGACCATTACTAGACCCACCCAACATAGTATATAAGGGGAGAGGACAGCTCTCCCCCAAGGTACGTCACATTTTTACCTAATTCGGCTATCCTCTGGTACAGACTCTGACTTGATTGTCGGAGTGTCCTTGCAGGTGGTCACTCCCACGCCCCGTTCAACCTCTGAAGCTGCTAACACCCTCCGACCCTCGTTCCACGTTAGCTTGGGGTCTCTCCCTCACTCCTACTCATCACCATCCGACAACCCGAGAACATCAGATAACGAACATATAGTAAGAGTGTGGATGGAATGAATAAGGTGGGTTTAACACCTAAACTGTGTTCCACCTCTATTCTCCGTGGATTACGTTGTCAACCTGTCTCCCATCGTGTTTAGGGGTGAAAACAGGTTAAGTTAGGTCAGGTCAGATTTTGTTCTTAATAAGTTTGATTTGTTATGTAGTCAATTGGTTTGAGTTTAGTCTGTAATTTGTTATAAATTTTTTTAAGTACTAAATTTGGCATGTTATTCAAATTGGCCTGATCTAAAACCTATTAAAAGACCTGATAATTTTTTTTACAAAAATAAAAATATTATTTAAAAATTATTTTTTAATAAACATATTTATATGTAATATGTCATATTTAATATTTATAAAAAAATTTAAATTTTAAAGTATTTAAAATATACAAAATTATTTATAATTAAATATAATAAATTTAAAATATCTCATAATTTTGTTAATAATAAAAAATTATTTTTATATATAATTATGTATTAACAGGTCCAGATAGGTCTGGGCCTGACAGGCCAATAAGGCTAATTAGTAAGCTTGTGCCTGACCTATTAACATAATAAGACTTTTATAAAAGTATGAACCTGTGACTATTTTATAACAGGTCAGGTCAGGCCAAACACAGACCAGACTACAAGCCCCTAGCAGGCCGCCTGACCTTTTTTACTCCTAACCGTGTTAGAGCGTATTGGGTATTTACGAGTGTGTGGATATTGTTGTCAACCTAAACTCAATAAGATAATTATATATTTTTTGAGAAAAAAATTTAAACAGTTCTAATAATTATTTTAAAAGATAACAACATTTTTAATCAAAAGAAAAATTTCTTTTCAGTTCTTTGATTTTTTTATAAGATTAATTAATTTCTCTATCAATGTTTTTTCTTTGTATTAATAAAATAAGTTTACGTAATTGTTGATTTATTTATTAAAAATTATTTAAAATTGACAAATTTTTTTTTGTTAAAATTTTTTATTATTTTTTAAAGATAATTATTAATATTGTTTAATTTTTTTATATATATTTTTATCTATTTTAAATATATTAACTAAATTTATTGTATAAAATTAAAAAATATTAATAATTTCTACTCCAATTTTTTATTAATGATATCTGAATGAAATGGCGCAACTTCTTTTTCCCACACACGTGATCTCTAGTCTCTGCTCCAATTTTGCGGTGCGTTATTTCTTACAAAATCAGATACCCAAAAATGTAACCTACAGTAACGTCATTGATAAGAAAAGAAGAGTAAAAGTAGAGGAGACGAAAAAATGTGTGAATAATCAAAGTATTGTATGCAAATCATTTTAGAGGCCCACGTATATCAAAACCAGGTCACATTCGTTTTTATTGGGAACCAAAATTAAAAGTGCTTCGGGAGATCAATTCTAAAATAATAATAGTACAATCGAAATCTCATGTTTCAGTTAGTAAAAGATTTCAGCTTAGTTTTAGAGTTTGTTTAGGTGAGTTTTTTTAAAAAAAAAAATTTTGAGTTTTTTTTTTTTAATTTTATAAAAAAATAAAAATAATTTTATATTTGAGTATTTTATGTAAAAATATTTTTTTATTTATTAATTATATTTGGATATAATAATATAAAAGTACTTTTTTTATTTATTATATGAAAAATATTATTTTTTAAAAAAATTAAAAAATATAAATTACAGGTTTTTAAAAAAGATATATTTTTTATTTTTTTAGTGTTTTTATTTTTACTATTAAAAATTTGTCAAACACGTTAAAAAATAAAAAAATATTTTTTTATTAAAAAAATATTTATTTTTATTAAGATAATAACGCCCAAACAAGCACTTAGCTCAGATGATAATATATGTGTTTTTTAATATGTTATATTCTGTTCAAACTTTGTTAAAAGTATCAAGTATTGAAAAAGAATTCTCTAATATTATGTGAGTGTGTTGTAATCTTTAAAATTAGAAGTTGTCCAATTTATCTAAAAAAAAAATTAGTGAAAGATCTAAATTTAAAAGATCACTTTATAATTGAGGTAATAACTAAAATGGTTCTTGAAATTCTTTACTCACTTCAGATTAGTCCCCACTTTTTAAAATGACCAAATGTATTTCCTACTTTTGGAATCGTCTGTTAGTCCAAAAGTTATTAGACGTTATAACGTTGTTGATATGCGTAGTTAAATGCGAAGTTGACAATTTAAAAAGCGACGTCGTTTAAGAGGAACAAGCCAAACGATGCCGTTTCCTATAAAAACACTTTCTTCTCTTCTGCATCATCTCTTCATCTCCTTCAGCTCGGAGTTGCTGAACTTCGCAAGTGCTCTTCCGTGACACCTCCGCTTGTGTTCAATAAAACAATTTTTGCATGAAGCATCATCGTATTCGCACATTGCAAAAGGTAAAAGGCGAATGTTTAGGTTTTTGTTATCTCTCACCGTCACTCTTTTTAGTACAATCTTAAATGCTTGGATGTAATTTATATTGAAATAAATTATTCCAATGATGTTCAAAATATTATAGTGATAGAAAAAAAAAATAAAGGAATAAAGGAAGTAATTAGTAAAGTGAAGCTTAAAAAAAGAGGAGATTTCAATTCAGTTATCGACATCGTGGCTTTTTATTTATGCAATACTTTATATGAATTTAAGTTCTAAAAAGACAAATTGACGAGACATTGTGCCAAAAATGGATTATATTGATGAGGTTGCAAGTTTTAAGGAAGCTATTAACCACTACTACTACTTCCAGTTTTACTTGGATGACCTTCCATTTTAGGGGTTTATTGAGAAGTTTGAGGAGGATAGTTGGAGTCCTAGAGAAGGACAAAGTATTACCTTTTTATGCATGTTCAATTTGGTGTTCTTTCAATGGAGACTAAGTCATAGAAGTGAATGCATTTAGTGATCCAAATTGTTCTATTAATATAAGTAATGATATTGATATTGATGTTGATTTAAGTTCACTTATTCAATTATCCGAAATGTAACTGCACTGCATTTTGAGAATAGGATGGACAGATACTCAAAAACTTCTTTGTTGCTCAGATACTCATCAGCATCTTTCTATGGCCAATTTATTAGAAATAGATGGGTAATTCCATATGCAATTAACTTAAAAAACAAATGATGTCTCATTATATTTTTCTATCAATATCCTATGTCTATTGTGTGACTTGATTATGATTCCAGAAGAAGAGTGTTAATTTAGCAGTGATTCTTTACATTAGACTAGTTTTTGTCGTAGCCTCTATCTTCAACATTATTGCAATATTTTATGGTGCCACAACCACTATCCCGTTTTGCTCCCTTATCGTGATTCTTGTTATATTCATAGTCTTTGCTTATCTCTTTATTCGTGTTTGGTGGAGTTGTCGGATACGGCTTTAGAATTGAGTTTCAAAATCCTTCTTCCACAAAGAGATATTTTAGGGAGATTCAACAATTTGCTTAGTATTGGAGAACGTACTATTTCAAATGTTTCTTGGCGGTCTTGTGCCGTTTAGTGCAATTGTCTTGCAGTTACATCAGGTATATGTTAGTATGTAGGGCTATAAAATTAAAATATACACTTTTTTTAGCATTTTGTTCGTCACATTTATCACTGCTGTTGTCATAATTGCATTGGTCAATATTGGCTTGACATAAATTCAATTATTTGTGGAAGACTATTGATGGTGATGGAGGTAAGTTATTTTACTAACAAAAGTACTTGCTACTTGTGTAATAGCAGATTGTTAATGAAATAACATTACTTTTTTCATTTGAAAATATTTTTTGAACATTGATATTTACTATATTTTTAGATTTAGAAGTCACCTTGTACTATAATATTTAATTTTTTTATTTTTAAATTTAGTTTTTGATATTGAAATAATTGCAGAGTGAATGTTTTAAGCAAGCAAAGAAAATTTTTTTTTTCTATAATCGTATGTTCTCGAAACTGGATCTTATTAAATTTTGTTTAATTGAATTGTAGCTTGTAGCAATATGCCAACATGTTCTTCATCAAGTAATAAAGAAAAAAAACCACGATATCACAGTAAAATATGGTTTCAATCCAGTGAATAAGAGAGTTAATTATAGGTCACGCAAAAAGAGTAAATAAGAGTTTTAGAGAGAAGACGGCGAACAACGCAGAAGAATAGATTAAAAACGAGTATTGTTAGGGAGCCAATGTTATAAAATGAACATCTCATGTTATAAAAATACTCACCCCAAAAGTTTAAATTGATTTTGGGATTTGCCAAGAATCGAATTCTTGACTTTTCAGATCTAGAATTTTAATACCATGTCATGAAACCACTCATTTCAAAAATATAATCTGATAGGACAATGTAATATTAATGGTCATATCTCTAATACTTCCTAAACTTTCATTGTACACATTATACACTTAGGCCATTAATTTCCTATATTTTTTCATTAAAAACATATCAAAACGATAAAGATAAACATTTAGGAGTTAGAATTTTATAAGTGTAAATTGATCATTTAGATATTTTAATCAAATTTAAAAAGTCAATTTGAATTAAACTCATTGTGTCTACATCAACATCCAGTTAAGTGTCAATTCAGCACCAATAAAATTTCTTTTAATTTTTGGACTAACAAAAATTTACTATTTATGAGAGTTAAAGATATATTTGATCATTTTAAAAAATAAAAAATTAATATAAAGCGAATTAGAACTTTCAAACACCAAATTGAATCTTACCTCCGGGAGTGGATCCTCTCCAGTGAACAAAAAACTGGATGGTATCCAGTGCTTAATCTAACCATTCATTACTCTCTCTCTCTTATTTATTTCTGATCCCATTTATAGAATCAAAAGTGAAAAATCACACTGTATCTTGTCAAGTGTTAAAAAAACTGGAGAGGATCCATTTTCCCTTACCTCCTTTGTAGTTCGTAGACTTGGTCCAACTAACTAGTTCGACTAATAGATTTCACTTCATTTCTGAACCGCCAATTTTTTCAAGGAAAAGTTGAGACACTTGATTGAATTTGAAACACCCACCACACTGACTAAACGCCATGAGACTCACAGCCACGAACTCCCTTCCCTTCCACCCGTGTCCATGGCCACCACAACCCTCCTTCTTCCCACACCCTTCAAACCCCAAAGCCCTAATTCAAAACTCTCGGTCCCTCGTTGCTACTCTCACCCAAGGTTCACCTGCTCTTCCGTCACCGCCCAATCCCAATCAGCCAGGGAGCGCCTTCTCGTCCTAATCTCCGACCAGGACCGCGGCCTCAGGACGCAGACTGACCCTGCGAGGCGTGCTGCCATCGTCGAAGCCATCGACGCAATGGCCGAACTTGGCGCCGGAACTGTGACCACTGACGACTCACTCTCCGGCACGTGGAGGCTGCTTTGGACCACCGAGAAAGAGCAGCTTTTCATTATCGAGAAAGCTCCCCTGTTCGGAACACGTGCCGGCGACGTGTTGCAAGTCATCGATGTCCAACAGAAAACCCTCAATAACGTCATCACTTTCCCTCCCGATGGGGTTTTCTTCGTCCGTTCCGGGATTGAGATTGCGTCGCCACAGAGAGTCAATTTCAGGTGAATTAGGGCAAACTACTGCTTTTGCAACTGGAAAATGGTGATTTTAACAAAGTACCTCGAAATATCACAAAACTTTGATAAATTTCGCCAAATTGGTATAAAACTTTTTGTGATTTTGGAGGGACACGAATATCTTTTATTCCTGCCGGTGCTATTATATCGGAATAACATTCTTTCGATGAAGAAAATTCATTTACTGTTGTTCAACACTTTTAAAGTCTGACATTGGTTGCTTTAGATTTACTAGTGCAGTATTACGTGGGAAGAATTGGGAAATACCGTTGCCGCCATTTGGACAGGGTTGGTAGGTACTTTAAATATACAGTGTAGTTGAAGTAAAATGTTAGTTATGCTTGGTAGATTTACTTGCTGACTGATTATTTGTGTGTTTGTGTTTACTCCTTTTAGTTTGCTTTTACTGATGAAGCTTAATTGGGGATTTAAAAACATAGATTAAATGTGAAGTTATCTTGTCCAGTAGAGAGTTAGTTTGGAATAACTTCTGATTCATGAATTCAAGCAATTTAATATTTTTTATTAATTTATTTTTATATTTTTGTTTATAAATACTGTCCTATTTCTGAGACCATATTGGTGTAAGTGTTTTTTTATTTTTTTACCTTATTGATATCCTGAGACATTATTGGAGGCAGCTTAAAATCTTTTCCCCCTCTTGGCCTCTTCATCATGAATTTGTCTTCTCTTGAAGATAACTCAGATCAGTTTTCAGTTTTGCCATAGATTAATAGTGTTACATAGTAGTTAATATCAGGCATTGTGTGCCAACTCTTTCTTAAGATATAGCAATGACTTGCTTTGTGGAGAGAGTTTGGCAAAGAACATCAATTTCCTTAAGAAAGAATGGAACATACAATTCAAACACACTTCATAAATCTTGAGAGTTTCTAGAGCTACATTGCATGATATTGTTAATCACCCATTCGGCTATACCTCATACTATGTATAGACCATCCTTTGTAAGTTTAGTTCTCCCGATGTGATTTGATATCTAATGGCCTTTGAGGATAGTGCAGAAGACTTGAGCTCACTGCTATCATTTTTTACCATGCAATATGGAAACTCTGGGTGGGAAAGGGGCAGATGGTCCTTGGAGATAAAGGAGGCCGAGAAAAAGATGAAAAAGCAAAAGGGAAGGAATTAGGTCCGGTGTGAAATTGGGAATGAGTTGTTGCAGTACTAATGAGAGGTGTAGATGGAAAGCTTTCATATTAACTTGAAAGGGGATTGGGTTTTTAAAGTACTTAGTACATATCACAATCCATATTTTTTGAATTCAAAATTAGTTTGAAAGGGGAAGATTTTATCAATTGAATATTTATAAGTCACTGAAAAGGTAAGAGAATTCAATAAGAGAAGAACCAACCAATCCAGGAAGTCTCGAAATTATTCAGTTTATTCAATCGCTGGCCATCCAACTTGCCATCCCCAGACAAGCACCTAGAAAATACCTTAACCACAGTTGATAAATCAAGCAAGTCCACAAACTCGTGTTATGTGAGAGTAAGTTTTAAGACCCTAATGCAGAAACCCTAAGGATACACAGATAATGAGCATTATTCATTTAATGTAGAATCAAGATCGAAGAGAGAAGAGAAATGATGATGAAACTTGATTTGATTGAAGATTAGGGGTAAAAGAATATGTTTGGGCATTCTTATAAATAGGTAGATAGTACATCTCCAAATTTGTTGTCCTTGAATTAAAGGTACTGAACATATTAGTCCCTAAACAGGTGAAAAATCTTTGCATAGTCTTTGAGCATTAAGAATTTGAGGCATATTTGTCAATTCTGATCCTTAACCACCATATATAATTACATATTAGTAGTATCTAAAAGGAACAATATGATTGATATTTTCAACACTTAGAAAATATTATGTGGGATTACATTTCTCAAGGACGATTGTGTATGGCACTGTTTTTCTTAAGGAGAAATTTTTGGGGTTTTCTCATAGAAGAAACTGTACACAATTGGTTAAAATCTTACATGGCATCCCAACAGTAGAAATAGTTTGTTGTGTTTTCCAGTCTTTTAGAGAAATAATGATCTACTTTCTAAGCTTTTTCTTCTATTTGTCGGATTCATCTCTGTTGTCTCCTGTTTTATCTATTTGACCAATAATAGGATGCCTTTTCTTCAAGTTTTAGTGTTTTACTTTGTTATCCTGTTTTGGCAGGTTTGATACTGTTTACCTTGATCGTGACCTTCGAGTTGCGAAGGATATCCGGGGAGACTATTTAGTTGTAGACCGGGCTTCATATAATTGGAAAGAATGAAAGGAGGAGTCTTCACTCTCATTGTATGTGCATATTCATTCAAGAATACTTCTAACTCAACTTGCTTGTATGGTTTTATTTTCTGTTTTTTTTTTTAAATTTTTTTTAAATTTTTTTTTATTTATGACACATCTTATATCTTTTCGGGTGCTTGCTGATTTGATATATATATGCTCGGGTTGTTGAAGTATGGATTGATTTGTTAACTCTAGAATCCCTTGGATATAGGTTTTGATGAATACAAAGAAAATAATATATTAAAATCTCGTTAAGAGTTATTACAATGGTTTACTATGTATTGTATTAATAAAAATTTACTGCGGAGTTCAATTTGAAATTTGTTGGGAACTAATTTGAGTATTTACTTTAAAAATTATTAAGCAACCAGTTGTGCTACCTACAAGTTTCAGCTTGATAGACTTTGTTGAAACGTTTCAATTTCAGAAAAAGTTGACAATCATAATGCAATACATTCTCATGCTACATTTGTGCTATTTCCATTAACATCAGGATTAGTTTTCTAAAGGGTTAAGCTTTTTACGGGTTGTAGAGAAAAAAGCTGAAAACACAAAGATGGCAAAACAATACAATCCAATGGGTGAATGTCAGACTCTGACCATTTTTCTTTTAAAAGTGATCTCAGCTATTCATATTAGTGTTTTAAAATATCGGCCATGGCGGTGCCATAACGGTATGGCGTGGCGGGATTCGCCCTCGCTGCCATACAAGCGCCACCGCAAAGGGGTTTTCACGGCGGGCAAAAGGCGGCTGCAATTGCGGTGACGCCATGGCGGACCGCCATGAAAATGGCGAAAATTGCGGGTTTTTTCGAATTTTAAAAAAAATCGAGGGTAAATGGGTAAATTAGCAAAACCCTAAATGATATATGTAACCCACTAAACCAGTTCAGCCGCTGCAACTAAAAAACGACCCTTCCTCTTTGATTCACGTCCAAAACGGCTTTCTATCTCTGTTCTCTCTCTTCTGTGTGCCTCCTGTGCCGCCGATCTTTGCAACCACTTGTCGCCGTTCGTCGCCGCCGCTGCTCATCACCACAGTTCCCTCTTTTCTCTGGTTCGTACCAGTTATAGTACATACATTCCTTTTTTTTCATTTAGTGCACTCACTTCATTGTCTCCTTCTCTTCCCTCATAAACCTCTCTTCCTCCAACTTTTTATCCTTTCAGTTCAGTTCACTATTTTATCATTTGTTAGTTTAAAGACATGATGAGACAATGGCTTTGGTCTTTCTCTTAAGTTTTTAGTTTTTATGTTCTATGTCTTATGTTTATTTCCTACATTTGATATTATATTTGCTGCATTAATTGGATATGACTAAAAAAATGATTACATATATTAGATTTTATAGTTTATTATATTTGCAATTTTTCTGCATTTTTTTTGTACACATATATGTATTTTTTAGGTAATCCGTCATTTCCGCCATTTTCCGCAACACCATCTGCCATTATTTTAGGGCGGATTTTTGGCTCACTGCCATGAGCCGCCATCCGCAATAAAAAACAACATAGAAAATAGTATATTGTTAAAAAGCTATTCATTGAGTTCGTCAATTTGGATGTGTAGGATATTGTTAAAAATAGTAACTATGTGCCATATGAAGAAACAAGCAAGAGGAAAAGTTCTTAAAAGAGAAAAAGCCTTGTACCAACAAAAACAACATAGAAAATCAAAACTAAGGAGTTTCGGTTGATAGAAGTGGATGGTAAAAACTTATACCTCATTGGACGCTTCTATGGTGCTGAATGCCTAAAATTTCGGCAGCTGCTGAAATGAGTTGTCATGATAGAGAGAAGGACGCGTGTAGTGTTGGGTGCAACACGCGCAGACAGAAATTGATTCCTGTGCAAGAGTGACAGGATACTGCTGAAATTAGATGGATGATTGTGTTACCTATAAACTATAGTTAATAATGATTAGATATTTGGACTGGACTTTTTTGTGAGTATGGCCGTTTAGTGGAGTTACTGATGGACTTTGGGTTCATTGTAAAGAAAAAAAAAATAAAACAACTTTTAGAGGAGGTTAGGCCGTAATGTTTAGTCATTGTAATGGATTAGACTGAAAAGATAAAACATGCTTTTGAATGATATTTTATCAACATTAATTCAAATTCAAATAATAATGTAATAGCATGGGTTTCGAAAGAAAATGAAAATGCATAAACATTAAAAATAATAATATCATGGGCCCAAACGGCATTCTCTATAGTAATATATTATTTTTGATAATATTAAATAATAATAAATCTAATATAATACAACTGAAATAAATTCTTTATAATTTATCCAACAATTAAAACAGACAAAACGATACTAACCCTAAAAAATATAATAATACAAATATGTCATATTTTATTTGTTATTTGGGCTTCATTATAGTAATTTTATTATTATTTATTACTAACATAAAGTACTATAATATTAAATATAAAAAATTAAATATTTTATTTACTATTGGTACAGTAGCACAACAGATTTTTTATTATTTATTATTAAGATAAAAAAATATATCATATATTATTTATCTTTTGTACAGTGTTACATTAGTTTTATTATTTATTGTTAACATAAAAATATATAATATTAATAAAAAATAAAATATTTTTTTCATGACATCATTGACATGTACACCGTATTACAGTAGATTTATTATTATTTAATATTATAAAAAATAATATACTACTACAGAGAATGCCGTTTGGACCCATAATATTATTACTCTTAATGTTTATGCATTTTCATTTTCTTTCCAAACCCATGCTATTACATTATTATTTGAATTTGAATTAATGTTGATGAAATATCATTCAAAAACATATTGTTCTATCTTTTTGGTCTAATCCATTACAATGACTAAACATTATGGCCGAACTTCATCTAAAAGTTGTTCTATTTTTTTTTTCTTTACAATGAACCCAAAGCCCGTAACTCCACAAACTGCCATATTCACAAAAAAGTGCAGCCCAAACATCTAATCATCATTAACCATAGCTCATAGGTAACACAATCATCCATCTAATTTCAGCAGCATCCTGTCACTCCTGCACAGGAATCAGTTCCTGTCTGCACGTGTTGTACCCAACACCACACGCGTCCTTCTCTCCATCATGACAACTCATTTCAGTAGCTGCTGAAATTTTAGGCATTCAGCACCATAGAAGCGTCCATACATCATTTGTTATGAGCATTGTTATGTAACATTTGGTTTTATTCTATTTTAACAACTTGTTTTATTTCTCATGTCATCTTATAAAATAAAATTTGTATAAGTTCAATCTTTATCTTATTTTTAATGCATCATTTTTTGAATTTACACTTTGTTTGAAAATTATAGACATTTTGGGACTGAACATCGGAGCTCAACTCTGAACTTTCATGGTACATCTAGCAGCAACTTATCAACATGTGTTTTTTATAACCAAAAGTGATCGTTTCTGAATTTTTGTCGAATCCATTGTTAAGGGTGGATAAACTTTTGTTTTTGAATAAAAAATGTCAAAATTAAAAATTTGGGAATCGCAGGTGCTAATTCTATTTACCACTGGCTGTATAAATTCAGTTTTTGTTAGTCTGCTTATTTCCTCTAATACTATAGATAAGATCAAACATTTATTTCTTGAGCACTCTAAAAAAAGAATCATAGCTTTTCAGAATTTATTTCCATTGATTTTGACTCGCAAAACAGATAATTTCGTAACCCCCAAAAAGTTAGTGTTGATGGGTACTGTACATTGTTAGATCGGATTGAAGCCCAAAAGATGTCAACTTAGAAGGATGTTAGAATATATGATTTAATTCAATTTAGTAAAGATACTTATAGTGCCAATTTAGGATTGATGAGAAGTGCATTGTACTCTTGAGACAAATGCACACATACTTTCCACAACCCATATGGTATGGTCACTCCTACTTTTTTTAGATATAGCTGCCATAGCCGCTTACCTCCTTTTCGAGAGGAGATATCAATCACCACTAAGTTAAAAATAGGAGTAAGGTATTTTATTAACCTTTCATCCGCCACTTTCAAAGATTTTATTTATAATAATAGAAGGATAAGGATCCAATGTCTGACAATGAGCATATATCAATGTCTTTTCTATTGGTTAAGCGATATTATTTTCTGTACTAGAAACATTTAGATTGAAGTTATTTTCCTTCTATTGGCTATTATGCTACCTGAGAGTATAAAACTATGTCTAACAAAATTGTTTAACACATTTATATCTCACCTTAGACTAGATCACAAAGCTTATGAGGGATAACAAAAGAATTACCAATGTTGATGGATCATTTGGTTTTTTAAATTATGGCCTACCATTTTTGAATTTGAGCTACAAACATGTCAAGAAAATTCTATAGACTGTTGTAGGTTGTTACTTAGCTTAAATTTTTCTAATAAACTAAAAACTCTCTATGCTTCATTTTTTCATAGAAAGCTTTCAGTTTATCAAGTGAAATTAAATAAGTAAGTGATGACCCACAACCACAGAGTTTATAAAATCTTCTTATCGTGTTTGTAGCTCAGATTTAAAAATGGCAAAAAACTATACTTGAAATACACGAATGGAGTGAGACAAGAATTGTGTTTTGGATGAATTCCTTGAGAGAATCATCTCTCAGCATCAATATATATATATATACATAGGTACAGAAATAAAATCCCTTAATACTAGGAGATACAACAGAATCAGATATCTAAAAACAGAAACTATATCAAAACAGAATAACTTATATACAACATATATCTCTCAGAATAACTTATATACAGCCTATATCTCTAATCTGATATTCAATACTCCCCCTCAAGCTGGAGCATATAAATCATATGCACCAAGCTTGTTACATATGTATTGTATCCGAGGACCCCGGAGAGCTTTGGTGAAAATATCTGCAAGTTGATTATTGGAGTTGACAAAGGCGGTTACTATTTCCCCACTGTGCAACTTCTCCCTTATGAAATGGCAATCAATCTCTATGTGCTTGGTCCGTTCATGAAACACAGGGTTGAAAGCAATATGTAAGGCAGCTTGATTATCGCACACCAGTTCCATCTTACTCGGCTCACAAAACTTAAGTTCCTTAACTAATTGCTTCAACCATATAAGTTCACATGTGGCAAGTGCCATAGCTCTATATTCAGCTTCCGCACTAGATCTTGCTACAACATTTTGCTTCTTACTCTTCCAAGATATCAAGTTTCCACCAATAAAAACACAATAACCAGATGTAGAACGTCTATTAGATGGAGATCTTGCCCAATCTGCATCAGTATACCCAACAATCTGGTTATGTCCTTTATCTTCATAGAACAAACCTTTTCCTGGAGCACCTTTGATATATCTAAGGACTCTAACAGCTGCGTCCCAATGACTATCGCATGGGGAGTCAAGAAACTGACTTAGGATACTTGTGGCAAATGAAATATCTGGCTGAGTGACTGTCAAATAATTCAATCAGCCAATTAATCTGCGATATCTACCAGGATCTGCAAGAGGTTCTCCTTGATCTGGACTAAGTTTTGTGTTGGGATCCAGTGGTGTATCTACAAGTCTAGAATCCAACATTCTAGTTTCTTCAAGAATATCCAAAGCATATTTTCTCAGTGAGATACAGATCCCAGCATTAGATTGTGCCACTTCAATTCCTAAAAAATATTTTAACTTCCCCATATCCTTAGTCTGAAAGTGATCAAACAAGTGCTGTTTTAACTGAGTGATTCCCTCATGATCATCTCCAGTAATGACAATATCATCCACATAAACAACCAGATATATGGAGGTCGTGGAGGAAGAATGACGGGAGAAAACTGAATGATCTGCTTCACTCTGAATCATGCCAAATTTAGAAATAACAGCACTAAAGCGACTAAACCAAGTTCGAGGGGATTGTTTCAAGCCATATAAAGATCAGTGTAAATGACATACTAAGCCGGAAGACTCCCCCTGAGCAACAAATCCGGGAGGTTGCTCCATGTATACTTCCTCCTCAAGATCACCATGTAAGAAAGCATTTTTAATATCAAGTTGATGAAGAGGCCAATGGCGAATGGCAGCCATAGAAAGAAAATGACAAACATAGGCCATCTTCGCAACAGGAGAGAAGGTATCACCATAGTCCAAACCAAAGATTTGAGTGTAGCCCTTAGCCACAAGGCGGGCTTTTAATCGATCAATTGTTTCGTCTGAGCCGACCTTAATAGTATAGATCCAACGACAACCCACAGTAGATTTGCCTGGTGGCAATGGAACAAGATCCCAAGTACCAGTAGAATGTAAGGCAGACATTTCCTCAATCATAGCCTGGCACCACCCTGGATGTGAAAGAGCTTCTGCTATTGTTTTGGGTATAGAAACAGAAGACAAAGAGGAGGTAAAAGCATAGTACGAAGATGATAAACGATGGTAACTAAGAAAATTATAAATAGGATTAGGATTACGGGTGGAACGAGTACCTTGTCTGAGAGCAATAGGAAGACTACTGCTAACTCCCGAAGAAGGATCCAAGGACGGTTCAACCACGGGTTCAGGAGATGAGTTATCTTGGACTGCAGGCCATGGGCGGCGATGATAAACCTGGAGAGCTTTGTGGGAATAGGAGGCCCATCTAAGTAAGGAACAGGAAGCACCTCCGTAATGGAAGGTGAAGTGATGTCGGGTGCAGAGAAAAAAGGGGTATTCTCAAGAAAAGTGACATCTGCAGACACGAAGAAACGATTAAGAGCTGGAGAATAACAACGATAACCCTTTTGAAATTGAGTGTACCCTAAGAAAACACATTTGATAGAGCGAGCAGTTAACTTGTCTTTGCCTGGGGTAAGATCATGGATGAAACAAGTACAACCAAAGACTCGTAGTGGAAGAGAAAAAATGTGCTCATGAGGAAATAAAATGGAATGAGGAACTTGATTTTGCAAAACATAAGAAGGCATACGATTAATTAAATAACATGCAGTTAGAACAGCCTCACCCCAAAACTTAAGGGGAACATAAGTATGGAAAAGAAGAGTGCGAGCAGTTTCAATCAAGTGACGATGTTTACGCTCAGCCACACCATTCTGTTGAGGGATATGAGGACAAGACGACTGATGTAGAATGCCTTGGGAGGACAAGTAAGACGAAAAGGGTGCTGAAAAATACTCACGAGCATTATCACTTCATAAAATTTTAATTGAAGTTTTGAATTGGTTTTGAATTTCAGAACAGAAAGACTTGAAATGTGCAAATAATTCAGATATGTCCTTCATTAAATATAACCAAGTGCAACGAGAAAAGTCATCAATAAAGGTGACAAAATAACGAAAACCAGAATGAGAAGTAACACGACTAGGTCCCCATACATCAGAATGAATAACAGAAAAGGGAGACGCAGCTCGTGTATTGACACGACTTGAAAAAGAACTACGAACATGTTTACCTAAATAACAAGTTTGACACTCTAAGGTAGCCAGACGAGATAAACTCCGGACCATAGCTTGTAACTTCGAGAGGCTGGGATGTCCCAGGCGACAATGGACCACGTCCAGAGACTCAACAGCAGCAACAGAAGACACAGTAGTAGTGGGTAAGGCAAGCCGATACAGTCCTTGAGACTCACATCCTGTACCAATCGTCTGTCCCGTTCCTCGATCCTGCACAATGACGGAGTCAGCAAAAAAGGTAACAGAACAATTAAGAGAACGAGTAAGTTGGATAATAGAAATCAAATTGAAAGGACAGTTAGGCATGTAAAGAACATATTTCAAAGGTAATGTAGGAAGAGGAGTAGCTTGACCTATTCCCTTAGCACCAATTTTAGAACCATCAGCAAAAGTGATAGAAGGAAGAAATGCAGGGTGTTCAAGTTTAGAGAGGACAGAAGAAGTACCAGAAATGTGATCAGAAGTACCTAAGTCAAGGACCCATGGTCCAAGAGAAGAGGAATGAGAGACACAAGCAACATAATTACTAGAGTGGGCCACCGAAGCAACGGGAGTAGATGCCTGCTTTGAAGCTTGGTACTTGAGAAACTCATCATAATCATTGCCAGAGACAAATATCCCTTGTGGTTGTGCGGCGGAGTGAACGTCAGATGGCTCATTAGTTTGGACAACATTAGCTACCTTAGTAGGACGACCATGGAGAGCATAACATTTATCCTGAGTATGACCAATCCTATGACAATAGGTACAACTAAGGCGAGTACGATTACCACGACCACTACCACGACTCCCACGGCCGCCGCGAGTGGGCACTTGAAAGGACACTTGAGAAGAAGATTGGGATACCAATGCAGTTTGTTTGAAAGTATGGGTCTCAAGAGAGGGGCCGGATTGCAAGAGTCGTGCAAATACGTCCTCAAGGGAAGGAACGGGTGAGGTGCCCAATATTTGTTGCCGAAGAGATTCGAGTTCAGCTGGCAACCCAAGTAACGTAAGTACCAAAAATAGCTTTCCCTGTTGAGCATGATGGTCATCAGCATTAGACACATAGGGAATGAGAGTCAAAAATTCTTCCTTGACAGCTTCCACAGCCCAACATAAGATTCCATATCAGTTCCTTGAAGCTGTAAACTACACAGCTTCTTAGCAACATGGTAAAGTCTTGCAATGTCATTAGTGTATAAAGCTTTAACACGGTCCCATACCTTTTTACAAGTTTTGTAAGCCCGAAACATAGTCACCTTTGGTGGATCAATGGTCTGCCACATAAGGTTACATAGCTGGGCATCAATCTTATTCCAAGTGGTTTTGTCAGCGGCGCGAACATCATCAACAGATTTAGTAAGGTGGTCTTCATAGCCTTGGTCCATGAACCAAAGTTCCACAGAATCATCCCAAGAAAGGTAATTTTTGGCACCCATCAATTTTTCAGAGGTCATTGTAGCGGTTCCAGAAACAACAGATGTTAGAACAGCCGGTTTGCCACCATTGGAGTTGGTGTCGGGGGTTACCTCAGAAGACATGATGGCAGACACTCAGAAACGGCCAGAAAACACCTGCAGAAGGGAAACGAGGGCCGAAAAAAGCATGGGCAGCGGAGCGTGACGTTCACGCGCGTCTGGAGCGGAGGTGCGTGAGGACCACGCGCAGGAAAAAGGGGCGGCGCGTGTCGGTGCGTGCGGCGGTTGACGGCGGTGAAATTTTGGGGACAGGCCGAACTTGGCTTTCCGGTTCTGATTCTGGGGTTGCTTCGGAGTGGGTCTGATGTTTGACAAGGTTTTGGCCGGAAAAACAGTTTCTGACGAAGAGACACAACTGATAATGTCAGCTGGTGGGAAAAGGGAACACGGCTGAGAGATTGCAGCCGGAAAAAAAGAAAAACAAATAGAAACAAGAGCCGGGTCGGAACCCGCTCTGATACCAACTTGAAATACACGAATGGAGTGAGACAAGGATTGTGTTTTGGATGAATTCCTTGAGAGAATCATCTCTCAGCGTCAATATATATATAAAATCCCTTAATACTAGGAGATACAACAGAATCAGATATCTAAAAATAGAAACTATATCAAAACAAAATAACTTATATACAGCCTATATCTTTCAGAATAACTTATATACAGCCTATATCTCTAATCTGATATTCAACAACTATAATTAAAAAAATAAAATGAATCCGTTAACATTGATAATTCTTATTTTTCATAAGGCATGTGATCCAATCTATAGTAAAATATTATTAAGCCAAAAATAGTTTTGTTGGACATAATTTTCTACCCTCAGCTAGCATAATAGCTAATGGAAGGAAAATAACTCAAATCTAAATGCTTCTAGTGCAAACAATACCACTCAACCAAATAGTGAAGGAATGCTATATATGCGCTCATTATCCAAAATATGATCCTTATCTTTACCTCTATCCTTATGAATACATTTTTGGTAAGTAACAGATGCAAGATTAATAAAACAATGGAAAAGTATATGGAACCAAAAGGTGATAAGTCAAAAAGTAAATAACTTAATTAATTTATAATTATATTTAATTAATTTTATTTATTTTTAATTTATAATATTTGATATTAATTGCTTCTCACTCTAAATTAAAATTCTGAATGATACGTTGGAGAAATAGGAGCTCGGGATCATGGAACTTCCGATAATCCCGATTCTTAATATATAAAAAAATTTATAAAATATATAAAAGAACATCATTTAGTATGAAAAAAAAAATATTCTGATACTTAGTAGAAGAAACATCCTAATGCCTAGTATAAGCATCATTCACGTAGAGATTTTCCATTGTTATAAAACAATGGAAAACAATTGATCTTTGTTTTTGACTTGGTGGTGACTAATATCTCTACTCCTAAAAAAAAGTTAGCTGGTTATAGTTATCACATTTAAAGGAATAGAGTGATCATACTATATGATATGTGAAAGGTATAGATGGATTTGTCCCAAAAGTACAATATACCTCCCATCAAGTCTGATAGTGTACGTATATCTATTAAGCTGAATTAAGTTATATATTTTAACTTCCTTTTAAGTTGACATCTTTTTCTTCAATCGGATCAAATCAAGCACGGTTTATCAACATTAACCTTTTTTTTTTCTTTGGAGGAAGGTGTTTACGAAATAATTAATTTCTTTTGGGGAGTCAAAATATTCAATAGGAATGAAACTTTGAAAAGCTATGATCTTTTTTTTAGAGTGACTTAGAAAGAAATGTTTAATCTTATCTATAGCATTAAGAGAGATAAACAGACCAACAAAAGCTGAATTTATACCGTCAGTGGTAAATGAAATTAGCACTTGAGATTTTCAAATTTCTGATTTTGACATTTTTAGTTTAAGAGCAAAGGTTTGTCCACTCTTAACAATGAATTCGACAGAACCGACCATTTTTGGTAAAAAGGAGAGATCTGATGGCAAGTTGCTACTAGATGATGCCATGAAATTTAGAGTTGAATTCCAGTGTTCAGTCTCAAGATGTCAATAATTTTTAAACAAGGTGTAAATTCAAAAGATAATGTACTAGAAATAAAATAGAGTTTGTACAAGTTCTATTTGATACGGTGACATAAAGAGTAGTACAAGAAGTTAAAATAGAATAAAACTAAAATGCTACTAATAATGTTCATAATAATGTATAAGTCTTTACTATCCACATCACCCTGAGATTCTTAGTTTTGGTTTTCTCTATAGTTTTTGCCGGTACAACGTTTTTGACTTTTTTTCTTTTTTTTTTTAGTTTTTTATTTGAGTTTTTATTTCATTGTTAATAACAAATAAATTAACGGTTTTCAAGTTTGTTTTACTATCTTAGTACAGGGAGCATAAATGACTCTTATAGGTGTTTTAATGTTTCAATTATAGTGTTGATGTAAATTAAAGAAGTAAAATTTAAAGATAAAAAAATAAAAAATATTATAGATAAAATTAAAATAGATGCAAGTAGACAAAGAAGAACAAATGAAAATAAAGAATTTTAATTAAAATATAAAATAGAGTATATGTGTTTTAGTTTAAATTTTTAAAAAATACTTAAAATTTTTCAATTTTACTCAATAATATTAGAGGAACTGAGAATATTTTTGAGATATCTATGACATGTTTCATAAGAATTTAGTTCAAATTTTAATTAAAATTGATTCTGATATCTTATTAGTGTCAATTGAAGAGTTTTTTTGAACGTATTAATTAATAAATTGGACCATTCAATTATTTATCAATATAATTTAAACCAAATTATTGAAATTAAATAATACAACAAAAATTAACAATAATTTTAACTTATATCTATTTGCTTAAATAACTTTTCTAAATAATGATATTTTGTGCTTAACATGAGAAAGAAACTTGTTGCAAAGGACACGTGGACCAACATAAGGCCAAATTTAAATTGAACACCAAAACCAAATACCTTCTCATATGTTTAAGTTAAGAGAAAAGGGAAAATGATAAGATCGTTTTCTACGTTATTATTAGGAATTACAAAAAAGAAAAAAAAATCGTATCCATGGATATCTATGGGTATTATCCGCGATGAAAAGATTCTATCCCACGAATAAATAAGGATGGGTGGAGATTGAGGTATCTGTCTTAGGAATTTATGAAAAAAATTTTACTTAAATATCTTTATATGTATATAAGTTAAATAAGTAATTTTAATTTATTTTATTTTAATTTATATATTAAAAATTTTATGTATATATTATTATGTTAAATTTGTGTTTAAATTATGTTAAATTAATATATTTAATTAAATTATATAAAATTTTATTGGTTGTGTTATTTTTTTTTTAAAAATTAAAATTTAATAATATTTAATTATCTACAGATACCGGTGGATATCCCTGAAAAAAATAAATAAGATCCGTAAAAAAGATAAAATGGAGACGAAAATATTTTACTAAACATAAACGAGAGATGGGAGAAGAATTTCTAATTTTCTATCCCATAAAAACCCATTGGGATCCCTAGATATTACTAAGGAAATTGAGATAGACTAAAAGTCTTGCAAAAAGGTACTGACGATGTCAAAGAAAGAAAGATAAACTAAAATACTTGTATATAAATATGAAATGGTCAAGATGAAAGAATGAGTGTATACGTAACATATTGTAAAGTCTTCCACCACAGTGGGTTGACAAGAATCCAAAAATGTCAAGTTGAGCTGCACCAAAACACAATTTCAATTTAAAAGGCAACTGAAGTTTGGAGATTAACTGGACTTCTATTGGACATCCACTTTCTCAAAACACATCCGTACGCCGAAACTAAAGAGATTAAACTAACGTTTCAGTTTTACAAAGTATTTGGAAATAATTTTCAAATATAGGTCAAAAGTCAAATATGCCCAAAAGTTAAAGAGTTACAGTAAATATGTTGTGAAAGAAAACAAGTTGGTCAAAAATATATAAAAAGAAATTAAATTATTTCATAAAAACTCACTTGCTATGATAAAGTATTGAAAAATTTTAAAGTTTTTTTGAAATACCAATATTTATGTGATTTTAACCGTTAATTTTGAATTAATATATTATTTTTAATTAATAGATTCTTCCTAAGGTATTTTATCTAGTTTGGCAAAAAGTAGTATATATCTATGAAGCACGGACACTTTGCTGAGTTGCCGTGTCTGCGTGTCGGACACATTTCGGACACGACACTCACCGACACTCGTCCGACACGCGTGTCTGCTGTGTCCAAACCGTGTCTCAATAAAAAATAAAAATTCTTCTCCGGACACACTTGGACACACCTAAATACTATCACATGTCAGCGTGTCCGGTCTTATTCTTAATATATATTGTTAAAATAAATTTAGATATAGTATATATTATTATTTATTAAAATAAAAAATATTTTAAATACTTGATATAATTAAAATAAGACATTAAAAATAATTTAAAAAATTAATTTATATTTTAATATCAATAAAATATTAAAATATTATTACAGTTTATCTAAAAAATACTTTATATTTTATACGTATGCGTGTCCCCGTGTCATGTAAGATTTTAAAATTCGCGTGTCGGCGTGTCCCGTGTCGTGTCGTGTCCCGTGTCCGTGTCAGTGTCCGTGCATCATAGGTATATATTGAAGAAAGAGAATTGCAACTTTAGACTTTAGTTACACAAGTTGAAAAGTGGTTTCCCCATGAAATATCATGAAATAGAAAACGTCAAGTCAAAATGTGATTTTACGAAGTTAGCCCTTTCCAAAAACCCTAATAATACAAGGTGCATCAAACCCATTTGTCTCTCCTGGTCTCCTATCCAACTCACTACTACACCATCATCATCATCATCCCTGTCAGTGCCCATCAGCCACCTCCAACCACTAGAAGCACCACCAAACTCCAAAACTACTCCAACCACCATGCACACCCAGCTATTACGATTGACATGAAAATAATCCAAAGTTTGACATGAACTAATTATCTGGAAAAATAAATAAATACATGAGTATGATCTAGCATATCGTCCTTTTGGTATATTTGATTTCACCGTTTGATTATGGACAAATTTGTGGTTGTTGACTAGCTAATTGCATGTGATGTTTGAAGTCCCATTTTGTACCCCCACTATATTAAGGTGTGGATTATGGTGTGATTATGATGCAAATCTTGTGTTGGCCCCAAAAGCACTGCCACGGTTGAATCTCACGTGATATTGGTCCAAGAGAGTAGAGACCGACACTAAATCCAACCATCCTAATCAAATTGGAATTGGAAACAGAGTAACATTGTTGAGAAGCCGAATCTGGTGCCCACTTTTTACTAGCAAAAAATTGGAATCTAGTTCAACAAGGAGAGCCCGCTGTACGGCATAAAACACAGCCTCATTAGTAGGTTCTTCGTCTTGTCTTGTGCCCACAACTAGAACCCCCTTTTTCGGATTATACTAGTGCATAACCGCACAATCATTTCATTTCTATGGACCAAAAACCAAAAAAAAAAAGAAAAAAAAAAGAAAAAAAGAAAATATGCTACTATATTCAAAATCAAGGAGAAATATTAAATATGAGGAGTTTTAGGGGTAAGCAAGTTTCGTAATTTATAACTATTAATTAACTTTTATTAATATTTTTAATGTTGTGAAATTATGTTTAATGGTGTATAATTATTCACTCTTTGTTTGCTGATTAAGTACTGGCCAAATGTTAATAAAAATACAGGCCCTCTAGACTTTCTCATTAAATATTACTCATAGACTAAACACTCTTGATATTCTATATAAAAACAGAGTTATTATTAATTAACTAATTATTTAAATTATTTTTTAATTAACAAATAAAGAAAATACGTCTTTGATTATTAAAAAAAAAAAATACTTGTGTCAATAGTGTTTATTATAAAAAATGTATACACCTCGCAAAATTAAAAATCAATTACTAATCAATTAGTATATATATAATGCTACACGTTAGATTAAAAACACTAGATATTTATATTTATAATAATCACACGTTATAGATAATATAATCAAATTTGATTTATTTTAAAATCAAAATTCATAAATAATATAATTAAATTAGATTTATATTTATAATTAAAATAAGGATAAAAGTATAAAAATATAGTAACAACTAATTTTTTATTCACAAAAAAGTTGGATTATTCTACTGTGAAAATATTTTATTACTATGACATGAAGATATGATTAATTAAAGTTATGAAAAATTTGATTATTATAGTGGCCGATTATTATACTATGGATAACTTTTTTAAGCGTTATACATGTCTTTGTAGTTTAGGAATAAAAATACTTCATGAACAAAACAAATAAAGTACTATATATATTTGTGTATATTTATATATACTAAATATATTTCTCTAACAAAGTGATCTGCTATCAAAATAATCAAATATTTCACAATACAATAGACAAACTTTTCACAGAAAACATAATAACATCCACTCTATTTTTATATTTTTATATATTCATTTTTTTATTATAAATGAAAATCGATTTAATTGTAGTATTTATGAGCTTACCTTTTAAATGTAAATTAAGTTTTATTACATAATTTATAAATTTTGATTATAATATTTATAAAAAGGATAAAGTACTCTTCTGATTTTAACATTTGGGGCAAATTTTAATTTAGTCTCTAACGATTCAAATGTCTTATTTTAATCTCAAAAAATTTTAAACGGGTTTAATGTTGTCTTATAGTTAAATTTAATATGAACAATTAACATATTTAAAAATTAATATAATAGTCGATTCAGTACATAAGTAAAATCAATCTATCAATAATCATTAATATAAAAATTTTTCGTTAATTATTCAAATCAAATTTAATGATAGGACAAAATTAAATCTGTTTAAAATTTTTTGGAATTGAATATGATGTTTAAAATATTAAAGACAAAATTAGAATTTAACTCAAACTTTATAAACTAAAATAATATTTTATTCTTATAAAAATTTGATTCTAAATATGAAAAATCTACTCATCTATATTTCAATATATATATTTTGGTGAATAATTTACATACAATAGGTCTATTCTTCAATGGGCCATTCAATTATGCTTTTTCTCGTGGGGCTGCGTTTCTTAGCTGCCTCTCGTCGGTAAGACTAAGGCCCTATCTTTAAAGAGGTTGAAATTTTTGCCGAGGTGATCATAGAAGGTGATATGCCCTTAGAGTGTTTTCATGTTCACTGTTTACTAAATAATGGGTGGGTGGGGCCGGATTTGTTTGCTTTGGCGCTTTGCCATTACTAAGCTGTCAAGCTATCAACCAATTTGAGTTGGTCTAATAGAACGCTCATTAATCTATTTAAGTAAGTGTCAAAATTTTGAATTATGCTTTGTGTATACATTAATTTATTGGTCAATGATAAATTTTTAAATGGAGTTCATCTTACAAGAACGGAAGAGGCCTTGGAAAAAAATGCCGAGCAATGTGTTGCACTAGTTCAAATTCAGGGAGGATGTATTACGACATTTTCGTTTTGAGGCAACTGTTAAAATTGTTGCCTAATCATGTATTATGTTGTTGCTTTCTTTTACTTAAGAATATAACTTTTGTTATGAACCTTAAACTGGTTGAGATTTCCTTGTATAGTCAGAATTATAATATATAATAAAGGAGTAATCTTCTTTATATATTTTAATTACTGTATAGATTGAGTGACTGACATATAGATGTAATTAATGGAATGAATTATTGGATGGGCCAAAATGTATTTTGATTTTTGACTAGTGGTGTTGAGGAATATTGATTCTGTTAAGAAAGGTGAAGGCATAGAATAAGATCGTGCTACGCTGAAGAAGATTCTGACAGCACTTACTAAGTGCACGTCAAAACATGAATGAGGAGCTATTATTTGATTAGTCAGAATGTGATGATGGAATTAGTGACTAAGATATCAAATGAAATATTCCAAAATTGGCGTATATGTTTTGGTCAGCTGAATATTTCCGTGTGAAAATGTAGCTTGGAAAAATGTGGTAATCGAACATATATAAGTTGAACATACATGCCGTTGACTTCAAGTCACCTAATATTAAGGGTTTCAATTGCCTACTGTTCTTAGAAACATGTACTTCACATTTTCTATCAATACTTCGAAGTGCGTATACTTTGGTATTCATAAATACGAGATTCTTTAATTTTTAAAAAAAAATATGGAGAGACAATGAGAATAATAAATAATATAAATAATAAAAAAATATATAATTAAAATGATAAATTTTTTTATTAATAATTTTAGATTTTGAAATTTAAAAATAAGAATTTTAAATTAAACCAAATCACAAATCATGCAGATATACTTATTATCATGCTAACCTCCCTCCTCTATTCGTAAACTCTGTTCTACAGAGTAATTCAGTTGCTGCTTTACTTCTCCGCTTTCTGGTCAGACGCCGCCCAAACTCCAGCCACCGCCGTCGCCCAACTTCTCCGCAAACGTCCGATCGCGTCGCACAAGTCTCGGACAGCCTCTTTCGCGCTGCCCACCCGCCATCGGCTGTGCAGCCTCCCCAGCAGCCCGCTGTCGCCCAGACTCTGGCCACCGCCGCCCATCCTTTAGCCGACGCCGCACAACCTCTCCGCAAACGTGCGATCGCACCGCCAAGCCCCGGACAACATCTTTTGTGTTGCCCACTCACAACAGATATGATCAACATACATTGTCATACGCGATTGCATTTTCGTACATTCATCACCCCTCACATACATGTAAATGGAGTCCGATTTAGTTGAACCACTTTGTACTGTCCCATCTTCATTCACTGACGATAATTCCTCCCTTGCCTCCATGCGTCGCCGTCGACTCTCTCCACCCCGCAAATGTGCTGGATGTTCAATTCACTAGGTATGTAGATGGTTATTTTAATTCTTAATTGGATGAATACTTTGTTCGATTCAGTTTAAGTATATACAATTAACAAATGCTGGATGGTCTTTTCACTAGGTAGTCAGATGATTATTTTAATATCTACGTGGATGGTTATTTGATGACGATCCCGCAACAGTGATGGAGGAGGGGGGCTACAGGGGTGGACGATGATGGCCGGTGAGGGAGCTTCTAACGCCAGAGAGGTGGGATGATTGATGAGGGTGGGGTGGTAGACGGTTTGGGACTTTGGGGGATCGGAAGAGGGTATTTGGGTGAATTCCTTTAGTAAATTAGGGTTGAGATGATTAATTTTTTGAAATAACTGTTTGGGTTTTTTAACTTAGATAATTTGGAGAGTTTTCTTACCTTTTTTTCCCTTGTATTGGGCCAAATTCGGAACCCATTATTCACATTGTTTAGATTTTTTATTGTCTCCCTAGCAGAATTGAAAAAAAAAAATTGTAAAACACATTTTTACCTACTATTGATAATCTTTTTATCTTATTTAGTGTTTGTTTGAGTGCTATTAAATTGATAGAAAAATATATTTTTTTAATAAAAATAATTTTTTTTTATTTTTTACTATATTTGGTAAATTTCTAGTAGTAAAAATATTTTAAAAATAAAAAATTTTGAAAAACTATAATTTCTATTTTTTTTAAAGAAAAAATTTTCACATAATAAATAAATAAATAAATACTTTTATATTATTATACACAAACATAATTAATAAATAAAAAAATCTTTTTACACAAAATATCCAAACATAAAATTATTTTTATTTTTCTAAAAAAAATATTTTTTTTAAAAACTTATCCAAAAAAATCCTTAGCTAACAATATGCTGACCTACAAGAAAGAATCATAGCTACTCGCACTATTCCTAAGAATTACATAACACCTTCATAAGTTACAAGTAAATAAAAACACTAACCATTCCCCCATAGTAATATTCAATTCTGCGAACACTTGATTATTCCTTAATTTGAAGCTATTATTGCCACACTTGTAAATCAGTTCCAAATTGTGAAATAAGCATTTTTATTTCAAGTGTTTCGTTCCTCAAAAATCTTTGCTCTCAGCTAATAGTTGTTTGTTCAATTCACCATTGGCCAATTCCACTATACTTTTGTAACTCGTTATTAGCACTATATTATCTCCTCTTCCAAATAGTTTTAATTTTCTCTTCTATTAGGAATTATAGCGCTGCTTCTAATCCTTTTGATAACACTTCATTTATAGAATCACATAGAGTAAGAGATTATAAAAAATCAGACGGTGAAATTTTTAAGACAGGTGAAAATATTGTTTTGTGCTCTTAGACAGGTGTTGCATGCATGTGAGAAACATTACTTCATCTCTCTCACAAGGACTCCTTTGCAATCACTTTCTTCAGTATCAAAAATTTACAAAGGAGAGTAAGAGTGCAATAAGTAGAGTTTAAAAAACCATCACAATTTTTATATTAAATATAAAAATCAGGCCATTCGATTTTAAAATTTTAAATTTAAAAATTAATTGCAACACACAAATCGGAATTTCGGATTTATAATTCAAAAATCTTTAAAATCTTCTTTCTAATTTTTTTAATTACGAAGAGAAATTTTACCATACGGTTTGTTTAAATAGTATTTTAAGAAAATATACTCGATAATAAAAAAAACAAAAAAATTATATTAATGAATGAAAAAGACTAAAGAGTTATCAAAATTTACTATTTTTGGTTATTAGTTAGCCATCAATATTTAAAAGTATAAGATAAAATATATTGTTGGATTAATAGACTAAAAGAATTATACTAAAAAAATTAAATTAATGATAAAGTAATAGTCAAAAATAATTTCGGATGACTTCCTAACATTTCTCTTAATAAATTACACAAATTACACGGTATGTAATCCATAATAAAAAATTTAGCCTCTTCCTCTTACTCAATGTTAAAAAGAGAAAAAAAAAAAGGAATAATTAGGAATTACTATAGAAGTATATATACAGTTGTGAGTTGTGATTGATCTATCCTTTTAAATATAAATTGAGTGCCATGAAATCAGTCCATGATAGATGCCTCTGGGTGTGAACTTGCAAACTTGACTTTATATTAATAATGCTTTACCAATTACACCCATATGTTAGAAGGTTTGATACTTGATAGCGATAAGATTAAAGTAAAAACCAAATGTAGGAGAAAAGTAGATTCGGATCGAAGTTGATGTGGTCATGACAAAGATTGAAGCATTTCCTAAAGACCCAAGTTGCCGAGATGTCAATGATGATGTTTTTTTTTTTTTTTCTTTTTTTTGGAAAAACAGTGAAAGCCGCAACAACTAAAAGTAAAATAAACTAGCACAACTCGTATTCAAACAAAGGAGGCATCCTATTGGGAAGATTATTGATCACCGAAAAGAAATGTTGGCATAAAACGTCCATTCTTATCAACTTGATCTGTTATCATATTTGTCGTTTGAGGCACATATAACAAAGAAATATCCCATGACCAAGTAGAAGAGCCAGAATTTTAATTAGAAACAATTCATTCATGTCATGTGCTTTGCAAAAAAACTATATATAGAGACATCAAATATTTTAGAACAGCAATTATATATGCATATGTTGTTTATGATTTTCAACTAAAATTGGCAAATTACTCTTAATTCTAACATATGACAAATCAACATGCAATTAGCCATAACTAACACACACATTTTGGCAGGTAACAGTATTCAATTAAGTATATACATGGGGTTAATGGTTAAATTAATCCTAGAAAAATTAACTAATCGTTATTTTCATTTTCGAATGATTTTTTTAATTAAATTAGTCCTTTAAAGATTCAACATCAATTTCATTTGCCCTTCTATTTCTGGAGTAACAGTTTCTATCAATGGTTATCCACGTGGAGCATTACTTTTATTTTTGTAAACAATTTATTCATGTCTCAACAACAAAATCCCAATCACTGTCTTAATCTAAAAGAATACCATCTCAACAAGTTTTGTCCTCACTATAAGAAATGCACTGAATACTGTCAGATTTACCGTCGGACATTAGCATCAGTTTTACCATTGGATTTAACGACAAATTTGATGTGGAATTTATCATGCTAAATAATTACCGACATATAGCCACTTCCGACGGTAAAGCCGTCGGTAACTTTTGGCGGGAAAACACAACAAATAGGTGTTAAATTTAGCGTTGGAATTACCAGCGGAAGAATCCTACAATAGACACGTTTAATGGAACACTGTGTTTTGGTGATCTGTACTGCATTACTGTCGAAAATATCCGCCGGTAACCGTGTGCTAAATTGGAACCGGGAACTCTCTCCTCCTTCATTTCGAATTCACTCTCTCCCTCTCTCTCTCTAACCTCTCACCTCTCTTTCTCTCTAACCTTCTCATCTCTCCTCTCCGTCAACCTCCTCCGCCGCCGCTGCCACAAACGTCGCCGTTGCTGTCGAAAACACTCACTGCCGCTGTTGCAAACACCCCTGTTGCCGTTGCTGCAATGCCCTTGCTGCTTCTGCTTCTACCGCCACTGTACCTCCACCGCTCTTCTTCGTTTTCTCTTGTTTCTCATTTAAGGTTTTTTGTTTGAACTCTGTTTATTTCAAATTCTGTTACTAGAAGTTCACTAATTAGTTAGTGGAGTTTAGTTAGTTTAATTTTCTATTTTAGTGGATTTAGGTGGTTAGAATAGGTTAGATTAGGCTCTGAGATTGTTGGAAAATATTGAATTATTGAGTTGTCTGCTAATTCCTAATGCTGAAATTATTTGAAAAATGATTGATTGTATCAATAATGATTGAGCTGTATGTATGTTACTACAAGAAAATGGAATATTTGTAACAAAAGCTTTGTAACAAATTTAAAATTGTTACAAAAAGTTATTTTTTTGTAACAACAATATAATGTTACAAAACGTTTTGTTATTTTGTAACGATTTGATTTTTTTGTTACAAATTATATTGGCTTATGTAACGAACCAATGTTTTGTTCCAAAATTTTATAATATTTTATAACAAAAGATGAAGTTGTTGCAAAAGTTCAAAATATTTTATAACAAAATATTCATTTGTTTCAAAAACTCAAATTATTCTGTAACAAAAAATTCATTTGTCACAAAATTCAATATTATTTGTACCAAATTATTTATTTGTCGCAAAATATAAGAATTTTTGTAACTAAAAAAAATTATTTTAAAATAGTAAAATCTTTAAGATAGTTTTATTTTCTTTTAAAAATTTAATTTTTTAAAATATTATTTGTATTAATTAATTATTTTTTATAAAATATTAAAGATTACATGATTAATTTTTAAAAATGGTATATATTATTTCATATTTTTTTATAAAATTAAAGTGATGAGATTTTGAGTTTAAAATTAATTAAAACTTATATAATTTTTCTAAATATTTAATACTCTATATCCTAATTTAATTAAAATTACCAAATCTCAATTTATCAAAAAATCTCTAATTTTACAGTTTTCTCGAAAACAAACCCTAATTCTCAAACTAAAAATTCTAACCCTAATTTTATCCTAACCCCCTTTCCCCAAATGCACACACACAACACAAAAACACACAATCACACAGTAAGAGAAAGGGAAGAATGGAGAGGGAAAGAAAGAAAAAGAAAGGGGGAAAGTTGGAATCAGAGAGCAAGAGAAGGAGAGGGGGAGGAGGGAGGACGGCGCCGACGAACATCACTGCCGTCGTGCCGTCGTGTCGCCGTCGGAAGGGGAAGACGTTGAGCGAGAGGAAGAGTTGCGCGAGGAAGGAGCACCACTGTGCTTCCGTCGCCGCCGTCATTTCGCGTTCTGCTGTCGCCGAGGGAAGCCACTGCTGTTGTCGTCTTCATCGCGAGCGGTTCGTTGCCAGCTTCCACCGCCGTCGTATTTTCCATCACGGACGACGCTGAGGACACGCAGGAGAGACAGACGCGTAGAAAGAGGAAGACCGAGGAAGGAGGAGGAGGCGTTGTTCGCGCTGCTGCGCCCAGTCGCTGTTCGTGGAGTCACCGTCGTCGCCGCTGTTAGGGGTTGCGTCACTGATCCCCTGTCACTGGAAAACAACGTTGCCTCCCGGAATTCACTGTCGGTAAGGGAATTCTCCCCTCTGATTTCAATTTCCTTTAATTTCTGGGAATATTGTTATCATTGATTTCCATTAGAACCGTGTCATTGCGTCTCTGGTCATCGGAAATCCACCACCGGAGCTTCGGGTAGCCGCCGTTACTGGAGGTAACTGCTAGAGCTGCCACCTGATCTGTTGAGAGATCGCTGTTGCTTCGTTTCTCGTGGTGAGACTATTTGTTTCAGTTTCTGTTTATTGTAATACTCTATTAACAATTATGTTCTTATTTTGTTTTATGAGCTTTTCTTTAGTTTTAATTCAGTTTTTCACATTTCTTGATGTTATCTTAGACATTTTTTACCTTTCTGTTGGATATAGAGAAGTGCATCCAAACATGTAAGTATACTGTTGGTAACATTATTAGCTTTTTCAATTTTGAATGTGTTGATATTAGTTGAAATTCATTATGACTTCTTTTACGTTGAAATGCATGTTCATTGATGCAATGAGTGCCTTGCAAAGTAGTATTTATTGTTTATCAATAAATAATTTTACAAAAAAAAGTTCTGTATTTGTTCATGTAAATCATCTAACAGAATCATTTAAGTATGTAATAATTTAGATGAAGGTGATCAAATTAGAGGATACATTAACTTGTTTGGTAGATACAATGAAATGAATTTATTTATTAAATTTTTATTTGAATTTTTCTTGTGTAATGATGTGCTCAAAGAAAAATTTGAAGAGCAACTAACACGGCAAGAGGAAGAATTAGCTCAAGTAAAAGGTCAATTGGAAGCTCAACAAGCCGTTGTGAACTCTTTTGTAGCGCGCTTTGACAATGAAAGAAACTAGACAATTAAAGGTATCTCTAAAATTGCTTACGATTTTAATACATATTCATAGATGATTCATATATTATTAGTATAGTTTAATTATATATATGGATCTATTTATTACATTTTACTTGTGTCATGGTTGATAAATGACAAATGTCTTATTATTTGGTTTGATAAATTTGGTTGTGTAATAAGTAATGAATTGGTGGTTATTGATGGAACCGTAGATGATGGAAATATCCAAGTTTTAATTAGGAGAGGATATGCCAAAATTTTTCTAAAAATTTTGAATAGAAGTTAATGGAAAAAATTATAATTGGTGTTATATCTTGTTTCTAATTTTTTGTTTCGCTCATTTACAGGAGTACTAAAATGGTGACAACATGCTACCTAAATGACTCAAAAATATTTTGATTCATAGAGACACTAATTTATGTTAGACCTTTAACTTTTGGTTGAACTTATGTAAGAAATATAACTTGTAGAACTAATGATGAATGTAGACATTAATGTTATTTTGTTTTAAAATAATTTTAGTTAAATGAAGCATATTTAAATTATCTATATTTTTACATATTATGTAAATGTTGACTTGTTCAGTAAAATAGTTAATATATTAATTAATTAAAAAAATAATTTGGTAAATTATGTATGTAATTTGTATTAAAAAATTTGTTACAAAATAAATATTGTGCTTTTGTAACTAAAAAAAAATAAAATGTTACAAAATCAAGTTATATTTTGTAACAAAATTTTACGATAGAAAAAAATATATTGTCACCAAAAATATTTTGAAGATCAAAATTTGTTATCACTTTCGTAACGAATTTTGATTTTGTATCAAAAAAATTTGTTACAAAATATTACTTTCAATTGTAACAGTTTTATTTTTTGTTACAAAAATTTTTTGTAACAGGACATACTGCAACAATAATTTTTTTTGTTACAAATTCTTTTAGTTTCAAAATTATGATATTTTGTAACAATTTTTTTTGTTACAAATATTACTTTTTTTGTAGTGTTAATAATGATTTAAAAAAAATTAATGAGTTGATAATGGTTGATGGATTTGGTTTGGATAGAACCCTTAAAGAGTGGAGAAATTCGAATTTTAAAGGAGATTCTGTTGAAATTTTTATAAGATTTTTAGCGAAATTGAAAAATTTAAAATTATGTTTAGGGTTGATAGATATTTGTGATAATTGCTGGAAAATGTTGAATTAATTAGCAGTTTGTTGATTTCTCCTGCTGAAATTATTTGAAAAATGTTTGACTGTATTAATAATGATTGAGCTATTTGTATGTTACCTTAATAATGATTGAAAATATTCTAAGTTGAGAAAGGCCCATGGATATTTGGTTTGGATGGACCTCTTAAAGGGTGGAGAAATCCAAATTTTAGGGAATGCTTTGTCAAAATTTTTTCCTTTGCAATTAGTGTTTCATTGCTCTACATGCACTTGTTAGTTTGCTAAACTAACCCAAACACGTATTTATTTTAATTTAATTATTTTGAAACTAAACACTATATAATTTTTTTGGTTAATTTACTAAATTAAAACACTTTTAGAATTATTTGTTATTTCTTGAGTTTCTTCTTATATTATTATTTATTTGTGTTTGTTATGTTATTAATATATTCACTGTACGGACATGACAAGAGGTAGCAGAGGTAGGTTGAGTGGGTCACGTGGTCGTGGTAGAGGGCGGGCTTCCATCGAATCCCCTAAGACTACCCAGTAATCGCCCTTTACCTCGACTACCTCGTCGACCCTTGTGACGCCACAGGCGGGCCCAGCGGACCAGCAATTCATCATGGTCCCAAATTCGAACTGAGTGCCTCCTTCTACTATGTCCCTTGCAGATGCAGCGACGACATCGATAGAGCCCGCGGTGGGTGATTCCTCCAGTGCCCCTCAGCAGGATGTCCCTCCACCACCGCCCGTCATCCGACTGAGGATTTGGCCTGATGGCATGCAATCGGGGATTCAATTTTTTAATCCTAAGTTTACGTGTTTCTTTGGGTTTGTTAATGTGAAGTTTTTTCTTTGACAAGTTTACACCAAATCCTAATGCTTTCACACAGGAGATCACCGAGGTCATTAAGTCTATGTATGATCACCCGTGGCCGACCTACACGCAGATCCTAGCTGAAACCAGAGAGCGATGGTTTCAGAAGTGGGCAGTAAGAACCCAATTTGTTTTTAATTAATTAACTGTATTTAAATTGTATTTTATTCCAACTAACTAATCTTGGTGAATCACTTTGTGCAGTTGAAATTCATATGGGATGCAGAACACAATCTCATGATCAAGAAGATCTATGACCACCGGGCAGCCAAACGACTTCAACAGATGATGAGCAACGTTCGTCAGGAAAAAGACCACCTAATATCATGGATATGTACAAACATCAAGAAAGAACGGGAGGCCTATTTTAGAGATAACGAGGGATTCAAGCATCGCCGTTTGATGAATATCGCTAACAGGACTTTGCCTAGGTCGTCGAGGTATACAGGTGGGTCGATGACCTTCATGAAGACGAAGAGCAGATTGGTAAGAATCTTGACTTTGTTTAATGTTTTATTTGTTACTTGAATTAGTTATTTAATTTGTTCATTTATTTTATAAGCATGTAATTGATTTATAAGCATTCTTGTTTTGAATATAGAACTGCTTCGTTGGTTTAATTGGTTAATTTGTGTGGTTGATAATGAGAGAATGTTTGAACCATATATAAAATGGGTTCACAGTTGAACTGGTTTTGGTACAGCTTGACTAGTTTATATTGAGTAAAAATATTGGTTTATTTTAATTTAGGATGGTTAAATTAGGTTGTGATACTTATTATAGCCATATATAGCCAATAGCTTGAGAATTATATGATGATGATCTTAGTTGTTGAATTTTGGATTATCATAATAATAAATAAGGATGATGATTTAATATACTTTTCTATTTTCTGTATTTTGGTTCATATATATTTGTCTGTTATTGTTTAATTTGTTCGTTTATTTTATTAGTTGATATATTAATTTGTATTCTACGTCGTTGGATCATGAGGCGACACTGGCGGAGACCTTTAAGTATATCCATCCTTTGAAGGCAAACAAGGAGAGATTTGCTGACAAGCGGTCTACGGCCATTATGTGAGCTTAAATTAATCCTAATTTTCAACTTTATTTAGTTTAAAGTCAATTATTTAACTATTATCCTAATCACAATTACCGTGTGTGATGCAGGAGGAGTACACGCAAAGGTTGGAGGCTGCAATCCAGCAATCTCAACCGCCTAGTGGGACAATGAAGCTGGATCCAAGACCTCAGTGGTAGATCCTGATATGGTTTGGCGCGAGAATGTCTCTGAACTCCACAAGAATCGCCGCCTCGGGTTGTTGTTGTTCTTCGCCAGTGGCCTCTGCTCCTCTGTGTTGGCGGCTTCCTCTGCCTCTGCCACCAGCCCTGATGATTCATAGGAAGTTGTCGACTTGAGGGAGGAGGTGCAGAAGCTAACACAGAAGCTTCACCAGTAAGCGAAACAGTTTGAGCAGAGGTATCGAAACCTTCTTGCATGCGTTGCCATTTGCTCAGACCTGACAAAGAAGTTGGAGCAACTCGATTGGTTGCAACAGCAGATGGAGGAGTACAGCCAGCAGATGCACGTTGGAGGCAGCGGCGCTGCTGGTTCCAGCGGCAACGCTGCTGGTGGAGCACCGACGGCAGCACCTTCTCCGTCGCCTCAACAGGGTGACCACGACGCCACCAATAACAATGACAAAGATTATCGGAACCTGTAGAGGGTAGGGTTTTATGCATTTTTGTTTGTCTACTTCACTGTATTCTACATCTGTAACATTTTATTGTATTCAAACCATTTATTTTTTAATAAAGTAATTTGTTGATTTCTGCTAACTTTAAATTTCTTTCAACAATTTTGTTAACAAGATTCTACTAATTGTGGCTTAACTGTGCTAAAATATAAAAGAATAAAAATATTATGGTCAGATGAATCCGACGGTAACTTGGCGCCTAAACACATGAAATGGCGCCAAAGTTACCTTCACATGTATCCGACGGTAACGATCAACACAATCTCGCCAAATCCATTAAAAAACCGACGGAAAATTCACCGATAATTAGTGTCAGACAAAAAATCCACCGGTAAGCAGTTTCTGGCGACATTTATACCGTCAACTCAAGGACAATGGTAAATCCGACGGTAACTTTTTTACCGGTGAATTTATTTGATTAATCCGACAGTATTCAATGCATTTCTTGTAGTTCCTTTACATGAACTAAATTAAACAAAACGAAAATTTCATCTACCCACAAAAAGTTGCATTCGGCCATATAAAAAAGAGCATCCAGATTTTCCAACCAACAAAACATGCGAATCCTTGCAAAATCCTAGCAACAACTAAGTCTAGCACAAAAATCTTAACCCAAAACAACCAACATTCAACCCTAACTGCCAGCAACTACACATTCACACCAAAACCAAAAAAAAAACAACAGAATGGAAAGAAAAATCCGCGCACAAGGGTTCGTACCTCTCACCGAGAGACCGCCCCACCTACTATGGCAGCGCAATGGTGGCCCAGAGACCCAGACGAACAAACACAGTCACACTCTATACAACGTCGCCGATGATTGGTTCCTCCGCCCTTTTAGTGATCGGAGCTTCTTCGCCTTCTCTTTGTGTTTGGTGACTTTCGTTTGTTTTGATTGAAAGCAGAAGACCACGACGATGCAATAGTGGCCTAGAGACCAACGAGACACCCAAGCGCAATTGCAGTCTGTTATGTGTCGCCGATGATTGTTTCCTTTACCCTTCCAACGATTAGATTTCTTCCTCTTCTCTTTGTGTTTCGTTTGTTTTGAGTGAAAGAAGAAGAGTAACTGAGAATTGGGAGCTATAACTAAATGGAGATGAAGAGTTATCTCAGTTATAATAGGAAATGGCATTGTATTTAACCAAAACACACTAATACCACAAAACAACATTGTTTTATCATTGTTAGGTTGTCACTTAACACTACATGTAGAAAATTGTTAATGGAATGTGTTAAACATTTGACTGAAGGACAAACGAGATTAAAATTAAATTTTTGAGAGACTAATTTAATTAAAAAATTATTTAGAGACAAAAACAACGATCGACCAATCTTTCGAAAACCTATTTGACCGTTAACCTTGTATACATGACAACAATATACGTGTTGATATCTCTTATATATATAAAATAGTAACCTTCCCTATAAAAAATAAAAGTTGTTAGGATAGGCATGATAAATCAAAATGTGTCGTGCGAATGTATGTAATTATTCACCCTTCCTTTTTTCATCATCACGGTTCAGTTCACCATTTTTTTCATCATCATTTTTTCTATTTATAATCAAAACACGTCCAAAAAATAGTAATATTTATTTCAATCAAACAAAACTAAAAAATCATTTGAAAAGAATCAAAACACATATAACAAAATCGGGGGAAACAAAAAGAAACAAGGGAAAAGAATGGGGAGAGTGTAGCATATCCAAAAGTGATGAATGAAATTAGAAAACTTACCTAGCACATTCCAAAGTCATGAACAAGAGAGAGAGAAAGCGCGCGAGCGCGCGTGAGAGTAGGGATGTTTTTTACTATTTTTTTTATTTTTTTTTTGGAATATAAGTTGAATGTGAAAAGAATTTTGGCTGTTATTCTATGGAATTATTAAGAAATTATGGTTCTGATTTTAAATGGATGAGAGAAGGTGTAAGAGATAATGAGATATTAAATTTGAATGTTTTAATGGAAGTAGTTAGTTATTAGCTGAGTGATAAACCCATATTTTATGATATATTTTGTGCCTAATTTAAGTGATTTATTTAATCCTTCACTCACTTATTCATGTTAATTGCATGATTTTACTTTCCCTTTCTTATTATGTGATATATGTGAAAAACATGTTTCCTATGCTTAAAAAGTAATTAATTTAATTACCATTTATTTCTATTCGATGCCGTGATTCGTGTGTTGAGTAGTTTCAAATCTTCTAAGACAGAAATGACTTAAAGGATGGAAAGGAAACATACAAACTTGGAAGGAAAGCATAAAACGAAGTTTTTAAAGAAACTGGCAGCGACGCGATCGCATGGACGACGCGATCGCATGCCAGCGCGAAATGGCAGTGACGCGACCGCGTGCTTGACGCGATCGCGCGCCTTAAGCAAAACGCATATGACGCGGACGCATGATTGAAGCGACCGCGTGGCAAGGAAAACTCCAAATGACGCGACCGCGTGACCCACGCGGATGCGTGACAGAGGCCACGCACCAGAAATTACAGAAAACGCTCCCAGCGATTTCTGAAGCCCTTTTTTGCCCAAATCCAAGTCCAGAAGGCACAGATCAGAGGTTATGAAGTGGGGGAATGCATCCATTCAGAGAGAGTCTCCAATTAGTTACTTTTCATGATTTAGATGTAGTTTTTGAGGGAGAGGTTCTCTCCTCTCTCTTTTAGGATTTAGATTTATGATTTTATTCGCTTTTAGGATTATCTCTTTTTATCAGGTTCAATATTCCTTTTATTTATCTTCTCAATTTAACTTATGAATTCTTCTATGTTACAGATTATTCTTTGAATTAATGTTAATTGAGGTATTTCAGTTTACAATTATTTCTTTTATTTATATTACTGTTGCTTCCAGTCTGAAGACATTTTTATTCCAGTAGATTTACTTTTTCCCTTTTTGGTCTTGGTTAAGAAATCAGTAACTCAGGAGTTATCAAACTCAACATGATTGATAATTGTTATCTTTGCTAATTGAATTGAACTTCAATAATCCCAATCTTTCCTTAGGGATTAACTAGGATTTGAGGATCTAACTAATTAGTAACTTGACTTTCCCTTGCTCTAGCAAAGGTTAACTAAGTGGAATTAAGGTTCAATTTTCATCATCATTGATAAGGATAACTAGGATAGGACTTCCAATTTCTCATACCTTGCCAAAAGTTTATTTTACATTTATTTATTTATTTTACAGTCTTTTACCTATTTTAATTGCAATTTAAATTACTTGCTCCTCATCTTCACAACCCCAATTTACAATCTTCATAATCAATAATAAGAACATACTTCCCTGCAGTTCCTTGAGAAGACGACCCGAGGTTAAATACTTCGGTTATCAATTTTAAAGGGGTTTGTTACTTGTGACAACCAAAACATTTGTAAGAAAGGTTGATTGCTTGGTTTAGTAACTATATTTGCAACGAGAGTTTACTATAACTTCTAAACCATCAATCTTCAGCTCTTTCAAAATGGCGCCGTTGCCGGGGAACTGCAATCGTGTGCCTTATTATTGGTTATTGTAAATATTTTTCTTTTACTTGTTTATTTATCTTTATTTTTCTCTTTTTATTTCCATTAGCTACTATGAATTTTCACCCCTCTCGCTTTGAGTTTGGTTCTAATATTGTTGAAAGGAGTGAAAGTTATAACAGGAACATGCATCAAGGTTAGAGCAATCAAAGATGGATAGAGCCAAGAGAATCTGATCAACCCTTTAGGCAACAACACCCTCCAAAATATCACGGACAAAGACCATTCTACAACCTTGTGGTTACCAACAAGCCCCACCCTGCGCTTATAGGCCATCCTCTCAACATAACTTCGCACCACCACACTCACAAGCTCCTTTTCACCATTCGCCACCATATGATCCTCATTTACCCCGATTCCAATCCAATTACTCCCAAACACCACCACTTCCCAATGTGCCACGTCCAAATCCATCACCCCGAGAATCAGAGGTTCGCCTCAAGGAAACAGTAGATCAACTTCAAACAACCCTTTATCAACTGGAGCAAGCAATAAGTCAATTATCTTCTAGACGTTCGAACATTCAAGGACCTCCCACAACTCCGTGTGGACAATCTAATGATGAGCGTAGCATGAGGGAGATACTAGATACTCCAGTAGACAGAACAGGGCATGACTTCGTACTGGAACACGTAGAGGAAGCTGTCATTATACAAGAAGAAGAGTTGGTTGAAGACTTAGGAGACGCTAAGCCTCCATGGGAATCCAGAGTTGTGGAGAATTCTGTCAAGGACGTTACAATTGATGCTAAGGAGGATAGTATACAACCCCCAAGGCAAGTCTTTTATGAGGAACTAGACGGAATACTCCAAGAAGCATGTTTCCTTGATGATGATAGTCACAAGTCAAGTTCTCCTAGTAATGAACTTGCATCCGCAAGTGAATTCTCTGAGATCGAAGAGTCTTCCCCAAGTGAATACGAAGACGATGCAGAGGTAGATTTCTCTTAACCTCCCGTTTATGACTTAAGTGACGAGGAAGACATAGAAGGCTTTGATCAGGACATAGATGCAATTGAAGAAGTCTGCAAGACAGTGAAGAAATTCACCGAAGAGCACAAGGAAGTAGAACTCACAAAACCACTGGAAACACCTATCCCAAGGCCACTACCACCCAATACAAGCTTCAAGTGGGTACAATCCTTAACCTTTATCTTTACTTTTCCACTTGAATATGGTTTGCTTGAAACAGATGGCCAGCTTAGAGCTCTCTGCGGCTTTAAGAGTAAGAGGGAAATGGCTCGTGCTCAGAGCTGGTGCACAAGGTTCAATAAGGTTCCACGCTTCAACTTGAAGTGTGCGGATTGGCATCATGATCTATCAAATGGATCTCGGAAAATGTTTGGTTATCTTGGTAAAAATCTACTTTCTAAACCGCCCGGATGGAAAAATATAGATCAAGACGAAGGCGGATTTAAAAGCAAAGTTTGGGATCCTGGAATCTATTCTGACATTCGTCACCCCAGGAGCTTGAGAATATGTTTAAAGCTGCTCAGAAGCTTTACATGCCTAGTTTGGGACTCCGGAGGCTATTGGCATTCCAAACATTGGTGGAGATTTCTGGACGAATTTAAGCGCAAGCCACCATAACAGGAAGCTCATCCAATGTCCAACTTAAGGACTTTAACTAAAAGTGCTAGGTGGGAGACAACCCACCATGGTATGGTCGTTTCCTTTTCAGTTTTATTTCGTTTTATTTATTTTTATTTTTATTTCCTTTTCAGTTGAACCTGAATATTGTTCATCCGCATTACATACTGCATAGTTGCATACCTGCATTAAAAAAAAAAGAGAGGGTGCGCGATGCGACCGCATCACTCATGCGATCGCGTCAGTTGCGAAAAACACTCTCCACGCGTCCGCATCATTCACACGGCCGCGTGATCTGGAGATCGGCGTAAATCCCCAACATCCAGAGAGTTAGGCTGGAATCTTGCAGCCATTGTGCGTTTCGCACAAAACGACCCACGCGGTTGCGTCCCTGACGCGATCGTGTCACTTGCACAACACCAATCCCACGCGACAGCGTGAGCGACGCGATCGCATCACATGGATTGCACACCACCCCAAAGGAGACAGAGAGTTGCGCTGAAACGATGCTGGAATTATGCGTTTCGCACGATTTCCAGGTACGCGATCGAATGCCTCATGCGATCGCATCGACCCCCATTTTCACCCCAGCCACGCGACCGCGTGCCCCACGCGATCGCGTGGATTCAAATTTACTAACCCCCCCAGTCACGCGAACCCTACCCATCGCGCCCCCAACCCTTTCTCCTTCCTCTTCCCTGCAAACACCCCCTCTCTCTCCTCCCTTCGCCACCGCGCCACCCTTCGCCGCCGCACCACCGACGACCACCCAGACAGCACCGCCATGCCACCCCCTTCTCTCTTTTCCCTCTCTTTCTTTTTCCCCTCCCCTCTTCTTCCCTCCACCACTACTGCCCTCCCCCTCCGCGACCACCACCCCCACCGCGCCGCCCTCAACCAGCCACACCACCCACCACCACCCACACCCCCTTCCCTTCCATCCTCCTTTCCTTCCCCCTACCCACATTACCCCCCAAACCCCCTGTCTCCGCGCCACCCCTCACCGCCGCACAACCACCGACAACCACCGCGTCAGCCGCCACCACCACCATTCTCCAGCCACCTCTCTGCCCCACCTTCTCTTATACGCCTTCCAGGTTTCGCCAAACGCCACCTTTCTTTCGATTCCCAGTTAATTACATATTTTTCTGTTTATGTTCATCATTAGGCTAGTTAGATATGCATGTTGTAGTGGATTCTAGGTTGTTAGGTAGCCTAGGATGTGGTTAGTGGATTTAGGCCTGTTTAATTGCGCTGTTCGTGTTTTTTGCTTTATTATTTTCGCAATTCTGCTGTTGATGTGATGTTAGTATTGTTCATATGCTGTAATTTCTTATTTCATGCTGCTTTTTACACTGCTTTTCCATGTTCATATTCCCTTTATGTAATTGCAGCTATATTTTAATTCATATGAGCTATTCTGATTGCTATTTATTTTCCGGGAATATCCAATTTTAGCCGGGATGCTGCCCAAATTTCTGTAAATTATTTTGATTTTCATTCCTGTTTTGGTTTTGGCAAACTTGCGCTCTACTTTACTCAGCTTTTACCAAACCAATTCATGAATGACAGGGCAAGCTTCCTTATTCTTTTTCATTTCCTGGTTTATAAATTGCATCTTGGATGATTCAATTCCACTTTTTGCTATTTTCATTTGATTCATCCTTAACTTCCTTGTTTGAATTTGAGTTATCTGTTGCTTTAATTTGTGAATTCTCGTTATTTAGGAAATGCTCATCATGCCACTTACTCTAATCCACTTTTTACTAATTCACTAATTTTAACTCCCTAACCTCTTTTTCATTCCTAACCAACCTAACTTTCAAAATATATCTTCTTGATTTTTCACTATTCTCCTTAACCTTCTAACCAAGGCATGATGATAATTTTTCCTACTTAACATGAATCCTTTTACATTTTGGATTGTGAATTTTTATTCTCGGACTTTTACCTCCTATTCAATCTTTAATGCACATTTACTTAACTCATTTTCTTTACTCCACTGCTCCTTTGCCACTATGTGCTTATTTTGTTAATTGCCTATTTGTTTTCCTGTTTTTATTATATCCTGGTTTTTCTATTTTTCAGGATGTCAGACACACAAAGAAAAGGAAAAGGAAAGGCAACAACTGGCAAACGTAAACACGGAGCGGAGAAGCCTCCATGTCCATCCTGGACCTCATGCATGATGACTCCTGGCGGGAGAAACACTTAATCCCGCAGGAGAAGGCTGACCAGCTACTCCCTGCTACTGATCCCATTAAGTTTGCAAACCGATACTGCGAGCTGAAGTATCCGGTGTTTGCAAACTCCAGGAACCTGTACCTGGAGCGGACTCTGAAGATCCCAGAAGAACTCCAGTAATACACCTCTGATTAGATCAAACAAAAAGGCTGGTTCTTCCTGGAGAGAAACCTGACTGAGGTTAATGCATCTTGGGTAAGGGAATTCTACTGCAATTACTTCAAAACTTTCCTAGATGCAGTGAACTTAAGAGGGAAGCAGATACTGGTCACTGAAGAGGCCATAGAGGATGTTCTGCAGCTTCTGCCTAAATTCGATCAGTTGGATGGTTATCAAAAAGCTGAGGAGGATATGCGCTTCATGAAGTTTGATTGGGATGCCGTCAAGGCAAGGATAGCCCTTGACCCGACTGTTCCATAGGTCATGGGTCAGAACACCACCATGCCTAAGGGAATCAAGCGGGCATACTTGAACGATGAGGCTCGGCTATGGCATCAGATCCTAAGCAACTTTATTATGCCGAGTACTCACGAGACGGAGCTACATGCCGCTATGATCACCATCCTATAATGTGTGATGGAGGGTAAGGACCTGTACCTGCCATGCTTCATTCGATACTACATGGCCAGGGTCCACGTCCGAGGCACTCTCCCCTTTCCATATCTGATTACACAGCTTGGCCGTCGAGCTGACGTGCCTTGGGAGGATGCTGATGAGAAGCCACCTGCTGCAGAATGCAAGAAAATCATTCCTCACAGCAGGAACTTTCTGGCTTTGGGCTACATACCTCCATTCCTCACTCCTACTGATGAGACAGTCATACCATCTGCCGGCCCCTCTTCTTCTACAGCTACCCCTGCTACCACCACTGCACCTCCACCTGCCTCAGAGCCGGTTTATCACCTAGTGCACCGCCTGTTTCGACAGCTAGACCAGATGGAGCGCCGCAACCGGCGCCGATATGAGAGAGCTGAGCGTCGCAGCAAGCGACGCTATGAGCACCTGAAGCTGATGATACGATCTGGCGATATCCCCTCCGAACCTGACACACCATCAGAGCCATCTGAGGAGGAGGCGGATAATCACGAGGCAGAGACCTATTCACAGAGAGAGGCTGAGCAGGCAGGCACAGAGCAGGCTGCTTCACATCAGGAGGCCCCGCATCAGATTCAGGCTGCAGACCCAGAGGTCCCTATTCAGTCAGCACCTCCTCTGCAGCAGGCAGATCCTCAGACTACCACCACAGAGACCCCAACTACCCACCCTTCTAGTGATGACACCCCTTCACACCCTGCTTGAGTGAGCATCAGGGACGATGCTTCATTTTAAGTGTGGGGAGGTCGCCATCTCTGGCGTACTTTTTGGTGAACCACTACAGACCCTTTTTATTTTATTTTGTTCTTTTTCTGTATTTTTCTCTTTTATTTTTATTTTTATTTTCTCGGTACTTATACATTACTATTTTCATGTATTTTTACTCTATTTCTGCATGTTGCACTTTTAGTTCATATTTTAGCTAGTTAGTTTAGTTGCAATTCTAACTTATTAGTTATAGAAAATGTGGATTAATTAGTATAGTTTACCCTTTTTAGCATAAGATAGCTTAGTTTAAATTGAAAATATAAAAGGAAGTAAACTAGAGACTTGAACATAATAGAAATGATCCACACACCTTGTATATATAGCATTCCATGTTAGTTAGTTAACAACATTTCATCAAGGAGAAACACTAGAACTTTAAAGCCACCTTAAGATTTACATTGAGAATAATGGGAACTCTTAATTTTACTTGCATGACATACATAACTGATATATGATTTTTGAGTTAGAGAATACACAACCTGTGAGTTTCGAGCTTAATTGTATGGTTACATTCAAACCATAATTTTTATTCCTGTGTGTTCCGCCCTTCTTATTTATTCTGGTGTTCTTTACTTTGTTTTAATCTATATGTCCGATTATAGAATAGAAATACATACCAAGAGAGTGATTGAGGCCATTGTTTGATTTTAGCTCACTTATCCCAAATTAGCCTACCTTTTACATCACCCTTGTTAGCCCCCTTCAGCCTTTAAATCCCCTCTTATTCTACAAACCACATTACTAGCCTTAAGCAGAAAAACAAAATAAAAATTTCAAGTTGAATTCTTGGTTAGCTTAAGATAGAAATTGTGTAATTGTTTAAGTGTGGAAAACCTATTGGGAACATGGATGGTAAAAATAAAGGGTAGAAAGTTGAAAAGAATAAAATAATTCAAAATAAAAATTTTTGGGAAGCATGCTCATGTGAAATCAAAATAATTGAATTATCATGTGCATTAAAAAAAATATTTATTTATTTTTTTGAATAAAGGGGAATACAAAAGAATTTCTCAAATACAAAAATAAAGCAATGCACATGGGATAAAAAAAAATTGAAATATGAGCATGTAACATCAAAAGTGGGAAAATATGGGTAAAGTAGGTAAAGAAGCTTTACTTTACAAAGTATGTATGTTAGGTGAGATCTTAGACTAATCAAGGATTCGCTTAATTAGCTCACTTAGCCTTATACATATACCCTTACCTTTACCTTGGCCCCATTACAACCTTAATTAAAGACCTCATGACTTTTGTATGCCTATATTCTATAATTGTTGATTGGTTAGATGAAGAACAAAGTTATAGAAAGTAAGGATAAAAAGAAGAATAGAGTGATTAACCCAATAAATACTGAGTGACTAGACACAAAATTCAGTCAGGGTTCAATAGCTCATCAACATATATCTGTGCTTAAATTATTAATTGTCTTGCAAGTTTGTAAAATATTTTTCTTTTCCATCTCAATTGTAAAAGTGCTTTATCATTATCTAAGGTTTGGCTATGCATATATGATTCCTTGAGAAATGTGAATTAATTCAACTACATGTAAGTTTTATATACAAGTGAATAAAAATTAGAATTGCATGATTCATTTAGGTAGTTGCATTTAGAATAAATTGCATTGCATGAGATTCCACCACTTCAACCTTACCTTACTCTTTTTATCTTGAATTTAGCGTGAGGATATCCTATTGTTTAAATGTGGGGAGGTTGATAAACCCATATTTTATGATATATTTTGTGCCTAATTTAAGTGATTTATTTAATCCTTCACTCACTTATTCATGTTAATTGCATGATTTTACTTTTCCTTCCTTATTATGTGATGTATGTGAAAAACATGTTTCCTATGCTTAAAAAGTAATTAATTTAATTACCCTTTATTTCCATTCGATGCCGTGATTCGTGTGTTGAGTAGTTTCAGATCTTCTAAGGCAGGAATGACTTAAAGGATGGAAAGGAAACATACAAAATTGGAAGGAAAGCATAAAACGGAGTTTTTGAAGAAACTGGCAGCGACGCGATCGCATGGACGACGCGATCGCATGCCAGCGCGAAATGGCAGTGACCTAACCGCGTGCTTGACGCGGACGCATGATTGAAGCGACCGCGTGGCAAGAAAAACTCCAAATGACGCGACCGCGTGACCCACGCGGACGCGTGACAGAGGCCACGCACCAGAAATTACAGAAAACGCCCCCAGTGATTTCTGAAGCCTTTTTGACCCAAATCCAAGTCCAGAAGGCACAGATCAAAGGTTATGAAGTGGGAGAATGCATCCATTCAGAGAGAGTCTCAAATTAGTTACTTTTCATGATTTAGATGTAGTTTTTGAGGGAGAGGTTCTCTCCTCTCTCTTTTAGGATTTAGATTTATGATTTTATTCGCTTTCAGGATTATCTCTTTTTATCAGGTTCAATATTCCTTTTATTTATCTTCTCAATTTAACTTATGAATTCTTCTATGTTACAGATTATTCTTTGAATTAATGTTAATTGAGGTATTTCAGTTTACAATTGTTTCTTTTATTTATATTAATGTTGCTTCCAGTCTGAAGACATTTTTATTCTGGTAGATTTACTTTTTCTCTTTTTGGTCTTGGTTAAGAAATCAGTAACTCAAGAGTTATCAAACTCAACATGATTGATAATTGTTATCTTTGCTAATTGAATTGAACTTCAATAATCTCAATCTTTCCTTAGGGATTAACTAGGATTTGAAGATCTAACTAATTAGTCACTTGACTTTCCCCTACTCTAGCAAATGTTAACTAAGTGGAATTAAGGTTCAATTTTCATCATCATTGATAAGGATAACTAGGATAGGACTTCCAATTTCTCATACCTTGCCAAAAGTTTATTTTACAGTTATTTATTTATTTTACAGTCTTTTACCTATTTTAATTGCAATTTAAATTACTTGCTCCTCATCTTCACAACCCCAATTTACAATCTTCATAATCAATAATAAGAACATACTTCCCTGCAGTTCCTTGAGAAGACGACCCGAGGTTTAAATACTTCGATTATCAATTTTAAAGGGTTTGTTACTTGTGACAACCAAAACGTTTGTAAGAAAGGTTGATTGCTTGGTTTAGTAACTATACTTGCAACGAGAGTTTACTATAACTTCTAAACCATCAATCTTCAGCTCTTTCACTGAGTAATGGCTAATTAGTATTAGTTTTTTTTTTATTACGCTACGTATATACTAAAATCAGCTATCAAAGTCAGTTACTAACATAAAATACATGTTGAAATATAAATAGATATTGAAAATAAATTAAATCACGTATGTCTTTATACATAAATACATTGGTGATTAATTTTAATGAATTTGGATTCTCTAAATTTTAGATTTTCACTTTAGAGAATAAAGTGAGATCTCTCACCATTAAATATTTTTTCTCTCATATTTTCTCTTAGTCCCACCTATGAAATAAATGGTGATAGATCACATTTTATCTTCTAAAGTAAAATTTAAAATTTAGAGGATCTAAATCCAATTTTAATAGCTTATTTTAGTGTACTAATAATATTTTTGTAGTTTTTTGTTGTTATTTTTTGGCTAGTTACAGTTTCACTAAAGAACCAATTAGGCATAAAACCAACTTCAACTAATTAGTTAAAAAATATTCATTATAAAAAAAAACTTCCTATTACTCTAATTTTTTAAATTTCAAAAAAAAATTAGCTTAGTTGGCTTCACTCATGGTCCATATGATATGGAAGTTGATTAGCTTCAAGGCGAAAAAGATACCAATTTTTAAGGTAGGTGACACATTAATTTGGAGGAACTAGGCAACCATGTCCAAGTTAGTATAACAATGATGGTCAAGTTTGTTTAATTTAGAGAAATGATATTTGGCTTGAGGATCCATTTCCGGCTAAAAATTACTTTGCGTCCATTTCCCCTCTTTCCTCTAAAGAAAAAGAAATATAAAATAGTATAGTTGGCAAACCCAACCCATATCCATCAACCTCGCCTCTTTATTATGACTATAATTGTTTTTGTATCGTCACAAATTCACGGTCCCCTACCCCACTAGCTAGTTCCAATATGTTGATTTTTCGTATACATTATTACTTGGTTGCAAGTAGCAACACACAAAGGTGTCGACCTAAACGAAGCAAAACAACAAAATAAAAGATAAAGTGAAGACAAAGAGAAGACGTAATCTTGTAAGCTTTCTTCATTGCCTATTATTGTGTTTTGGACGACTCAAATAGGTCCAATAATCTAAGAGCAGTTAAAATCGACAACATACTAATAATCGATTCTTTGGAGCATATATCGTGGAACAAGCGATATATTTCACAAAATTATAAAAAAAAGGGAAATAAATGAAATGACGTTAAGAGAATAATGGTCAAATGAAGTTTCAATTCAAATCAATCCCTTCCCCTTTTCTGTCAAGTTGATAGGGACCAACTTCAGAAATTACAAGTGTATTTTTTCAATCTCAATAACTACTGTAATGTAATTAAAAAGTCGAAAATCATTTTAATGCAATTTGCTCATTTCAAAGATTAAAATAGAGTTTAACTCCACTTTTAATTATAAAAGTGATATAATGAAAAAAAAATAAAAATTAATAACCAAATATTTCCAAAAAAATATATATATATATACTAAAAAGTAGTTCACACCAAATTTTTAAAAAATGCAATTAATGCGCATAATATTAAAGTTTATTATTTTTTTTGGTGTTTTATATGACAAAAGCTAGTACATTTTAGATAAAATAGAGAGTGTAGCACTCTTTAAAAATTAATTTACTATCAAAGATTATTAAATAAATTTTATTATTATTATTATTATTATTATTATTATTATTATTATTATTGCCTAAACGAAAGCACACACCAAGAAAAAGAGAAAGAAAAAAACAAACCCTTAACACTGTCCAATATAGAACGACTATTACACCAGCGAAGCAGGATTTGATGGAACTCTTCTATTACTCCAGTGTTCAAATATCTTTATTGTTGGCTGGCAGCGCTCCGACGATCATTCTGAGTGGCTACAGATTTAGAAGCTCTTGAATCCACTCCTTTCTGCCTTTGTCATGAATGACCTCCTAAAACCCAAGAAATCACTGCCACCGAAGAGGGAGATGCACTTGTCCGTCGCCGCTGCTGTCTGGCTAACTCCAAGCACAAAACCGATCTTGGAGAAGAACACCTGTCTCCTCGAAGACGCCATGACTGCGCTGATTCTCAAATGACGATGTCCATGGTTAGCCAACTCCATTAGACTTCCGCCGACGATAAAGAGACACATCGATTTGCCATGTATCTTTCGCTACCCTCCCCCAAATTGGAACAGTTGCTAAGAAACCTAGTTTGGTGTGTCGGAGTCTCTCGCCGCTGTGTTTGGTCCTATGAGCCTCTCTGGTCTTGTCTCTCTTGTTGGGTAGCAATGTTATCCGCTGCTACTTGATGTTGCTAGTTGTGGATGTTCGAAGTGATGAGATTCTGCTTCTGGATTTGGTGTATGGATTTTCAACTTATTTTTTATGTATTATTTATTTCAATTCTAAAGTCCAGTTGCTTTTTTTTTTTGGACAGATGCTTTTTATATTCATATACTTTTTTGTTTTGAATTTCAGCCTAATATCTAAAACTTACAAAAGAAAATCCAAAACTTACAAAAAAAAATGGTTATCTTGATTAAGAAGTTATCTTTTAAATCCACACAATTCATATAAAATATAATAAATAAAAAATTAAAATTTGATGAATTAACAAAAAATACAGCACTCTATACTTAATAAAAAATGTTTAAGAATGACCCGTTTTATATTATTTCTTGTTAGCCAATTCTTTAAAGTATTTATTAGCATATATATATGTGTGATTACGCGTGTACGTGTTCATAATTTATTTACGAAGCAAAATATTATTTTAATTTTAATATTTTGATTAAATCCTCTATTATTATTATTATTATTATTATTATTATTATTATTATTATTATTATTATTAGAAATAGTAGTACACATAATTTTTTAAAAAATGCAATCAATGCGCATACGATTAAAGTTTAATTTTTTTTGTGTGTTTTTATATTATTTCTTTTTAGTCATTTTCTTAACTTTAAAGTATTTATTAGCATACATACTTACATAATGTGTGCGCGTATGCATGCGCTTTGTCATGTATCATGTTTTCAGTAAATTTATTTATAAAATAAATTATTATTTTAGTTTTGTTGATTAAGTTCTAATTTTTTATCTAACATTTAAAATATTTTATTTTTATATCTAAATATTTTATCTTGTTTTATTTTAGTCATTTAATTAAAATTAATTTTTTTAAACACATTTTTTTTCTATCATCATCATTTTTTTTTTCTTTTATTATTCTATTTTTTTTACTCTCAAATCACAACAATCACTATCATAGTCACTAAAATTAATATTTTTGCTACTATTGAAAAAAAATATAAAAAAGTAAATATTATTTTTGAAAAACAAATTAATGATAATATTTAATGTTATATATAGAGAGCCTTTATTTGTTTTTTTAAATAGTTTATATACATAGCAAAGTATTTGATAGAATTTTTATAGAGAACTCTATCGGATAAAACGGTCAAAAATAGTTATAGATTCACCCCAATAATTCTGTATTTTATATTTAGTAATTTTCAACAAAATTTTTTATGTTTTTAAAATAAACCCAAACATCACTTTAATGGATTCTCTAGATACAAGAGCAATCATCCCAATCTATTCTTCGGTGCCGTACATCCCTCCGCTACGTTGGTCTTGTTGCTACACCATCTATTCTTTCTTGTGCTTTATACCCCAACCTACAAAGTTCTATTCCACATTCAATTATGAACTCTGATTACCGCCACATGGATTGCACTGCAATAGCTCCATCTCAGACCCGAATCGCTCCTACCATTTCACTACTACCGAATTCTGATCTTTTCCATCCTTCCTGCCTAGCTCATTATCTTCTCAACACGAAACGGATAAGAAATTAGTTATACTAAATTTATTAATTAAGGTTTACATTTAACAATATTTTTTAACAATTCGATGATATGGGATAATATATTTTTACTAAAAATTAAAAAAAAAAAACAAAATATAATTCTTTTCATTTTTTCAATTCTTAGATAATCCTTAGAATATGGTTTAGTTGTCAAACTCTAACTTATTACTATTATTATAATAAACTATGAATGACCTAAAAAACTTATTTTTTCATTCATTCAATTCTTTTAACCAAAGTTTTATTTATCTCCGTCATTATAATCATAGAGTTCAAACTCTTTACTGAGAGTTGATGAATTTCTTATATTGATTAATCATTAATTCTACAAATATTTAAATCATACCCAATATCCATTCAACTAGCACCCAAAGCTATTAGATGTCCGGAATCAAAGTATGATAAACACATTGTTAATTACCATGATCGTCGCAGGTCAAAAAAACTCTAGTACCATAATGTTTATATTGAAAATATCCTATTGACAAATTTGTGATAATTATAACCATTAGAAATTCTTAGAGTGAGTCAATTCAGTGGCTATATATCTACATGCACCATCTATATATATAATTTAATAAATAAGATCTATTAATCTTCATCCAATCACTACAAAAAACAAGGGGTTTAGCCACAGAAGAATCCGTGACTAAACTCCAAAAAAACTGTGACAATTACGCTTTTGCAACAAATAAACATTCGTGGCTAAAGAAGGCGACGCATTTTTAATTAGCCACGCTTTTTACTCCAATAGCCATAATTTTAACCCCGTGAAAACATTTTGTTAGCCACAACTTTGGCACGTTTAGATACGCTTTTTTCTGTGGCAAAAATAAAAGGATGCACAACGAAATAATTATTTCTGCCACACTTTATCCGTGACAAAATTGGCCATGCCGGACTTTTTTGCCACACTTTTTTCCGTGGCTAACGATAAAAGTTAAATTAAAAAAATATCATAATAAAAATGCTCTTTAATATAAAATTACATCATATAATATTAAAAAAATCACATTCCTATACGTATTATCCATAGTATAAAAATATGAAATTAACTAATACTTAGGATTGAAAAACAAATATCCTAGATTAAATGGGTTTAATGTTAAAAAAATATCCAAAAGAAACTATTACAAAACAAATATCAGACTTTACTAAAATGATACAGAAAATTGAAAGCCTAAAAGTACTAACACAAAATGAATTTATTAAACTCTGCATTTCTTGTTACACAGACAACCCACATACAAAAATATTTTCATGTATATAGCAAAAAAGACACATAACTTCAGCCACAAAATTATACACCCCGTCGATACTCCACAGTTACTTTTGTGTGCTCCAATAACATCTGATGAGCAAGACAGAGATAAGAAATTAAGCTAAAAAATTAATAGGCCATGATTTGACTCCTTCAAGGATGATCATAAAAATTAAGGTACAACACTTACTTTTTGAATGTATTTTGCAACTGCATTGCAGCCTTCCGTTGCCAGTTGTATAATATTTTCCAAAATATTAATTGGTAGTTTAGAATCTATCTACAGCGAGCAACAAAAGAAAGAATACATATTGAGATAACAAAAAAAAAGATCTAAAATTAACTTACATTATTGACTAAAAAAAATATAAAAAACAAAATGATGCCACACAAATTAATCCGAAGAAGTGTCACTTTATCCATTAGCAGAATTCCAATAGTAACATCAGAACTTCTAGTACTGTCTTTTACATAATAGATAATTTATTATGAATAAAAAATATAATTAGTCAATTTTTTGATAATTAAGGCAATTAATCAGATTCATATAAATTAATAAAAGATTAAAAAATTAATAGACATGAGGATGTTATTTTGTCTTTGAAGTTCTTGTTATAGATTAACTCCAACAGTTAACAAACCAAATAACATAATATCTACTATAGCATTTAACAATTTAAAACATATATAAATTTAAATAAAACATAAAAAAACATTAAGTTTGATTCACTTCACATACCCCAATTCAAATCGTCCTCCCTATTAAAATAAATTAAACTATACTAACATATAATTTTTACATAGAATAGTAGCCATCAAAACTAAGTTAATATTGAAATTAATTGGTTGATCTGTAAAACTGGGGATAATGAATTAAAAACAAAAGACAAATGTAAAATAGACATAAATATATTATTTTCAACTATTAGACCTACATGAATTTAATTATTAATTAGTAATTAAATGAGTTAATATTCCAATTCATCATAATTAGTAGTTTATAGAATTAGTTAAAACTATAAATATGTACTATTTCAACTAATGCATATTGTGAATTAAGCATTAGAATTGCATTTTGCCTATGGACAAAAGAGACGTGCATAGTAAAAAAAATAAAAATAAAAAAAATAGAAAGAATGAGTTAAATTGTTTGTATATGATTAGTTAGAATTATAAATAAGTACTCTTTTTATACTATTTCAACTAATACATATTGTGAATTAGGTACTGTAACTGCATTTTGACAGAAAGAACACATTATTAAAAAATGTGTTTTTTTAATCATGAATTTTATACTATTTCAGTGCTTAATTCACATGAATTTTATACTTTAACATTCATTGATGCCAGGACGTCGCTTGGGTCACCAATCTTGGCGAGGTTAATAATCACATTATGGTGAAAATAGCCATTGGCTAAACCAAGGATGCGCCTCTTATTCTCAAAGAGCCTAGAGAAAAATAAGCACACAGCTTATTTCAATATATAAAAATCAATTCAACTAATAAACAAAAGGGGTACATACGCATATTTATACTAGTAGGGGAGGGGAAACTTTCATAACTCGGGCGATGTGGGACTAACTCATAACACAATAAAATAATATATGTTAAACTAGAATACTTTAATTAATGACACAAACATAAAGATACATGCTCCTGCATCATTCATCCTCAATTAGTTAGAGCTATAATCATGTATTCTTTTTATACTATTTCAACTAATGCATACCTTATCAATTGAAGATTGCAGCACTAAGAAGGAGAAAGAAGAAACTAACTATCAGCAAACTGAGTAAACCCATCCTAAAAAATTAAATTTATTATTAGGGTTTAAATTTGAAAAAAAAAAAAAGTAGAAACTGCTTATAAAATTTTTGAAAAGATTGAAGAAAACACTCGTTGATAAACACGTAGAATTTGGAGGTAGAAAGATTTGACTTTGCCACGGTGAACATTTGGTCTGTGGCAATTGAGAGAGTCTAGCTCAAGTTGGCTACGAACAAATAAAAACGTAGGAAATTTCCGTACAATTTGGCTACGAAGATGTAAGACGTTGCAAACGATTACCACGGTCATGCAGATTTGCCACTACTTCTCGTTCATGGGTATCTTCCTGTGTGGTAAATTCCCACGTTTCTCGTAGTGAATAAAGACCATATATATACATTGATCTGTCCAAATTATTAATATTCTTTTTAATAATTCTATGACCAATAACAATTTAGATTAAATTATAAAAGATTTATCTCTCATTATTGTGATTACTATCATAATAATAAATCTCTAAATTTAATCAAAAACCTTATTATATTAACCATTTAATATAATAACAATAACAAATTATTTGACACATGATAAATTAGATTGTCGTCGTACTACTTATTTCCAACACATCACATACAAGAACAAAGTGGTTCAATATGCAACTTTTGCAGAATTGTGAAAGATGATCACTCATATTTTCATCACATCATCAAGAACTCGAACTCAAAACCTAAAAATTCAGCTTCGAGCTTTCAAGAAAACCTCAACTGTCCAATCCAAGAAGATGATCACATCCATACCTTCAACAGCAAATGACAATGCATGGTATGCAGAATTCGGAGCCTCCCATTATATCACTGCTGAACATGCCAACTTCTTGAACTCCTCATACCCTTCTCAAACTCCTGAACAACTATTTGTGGGTAATTACCAAAGAGTACCAATTTTACATTATAGTTCTACTGTTCTTTTTAATAAATATTACAATATTTGTTTCATGTTCTTTTAATTACTCAAAATTTACTAAGTGTATCAAAGTTTACAAAAGATAATCATATCTATTTTAAATTATGGCTTAAATTTTGTGCGGTTCGTGATGAGGTTACCAAAAAACCTCTCTTATAATAAGGCATAGATAAATTTAGAATTTACTCCTTTGATCATCTAATTATTCCTAAAGCTATACAGTTGATTGCTACTTTAATTAAGAACCTATAATACTTCTAATCTGTTACCTTTTAGTTCAAAAAGTAATCTTGCTAGTTTAAATAATAAAGATTCCTTTATAGTGCAAAAGACTAAGAAAAATTCATCTGTGTAATAGATATGTTAGTGCTGATAATAATCATCATGTCAATAATACTTTGACAAGTAATAAAATGAGAAATTTTTTAGAATCAGATTCTTTGCCTATATTATCTATCTCGAGTTTAAATTCTGTTGATTTTACTTTAGGTACTTCCAATAGTGTTAATGCAAAATTAAAGGAAGATTTCAATTCAAAATGCATAGCTAGCTCTTGTCCTGTAGCTTTTGGTATTTAGACTAAAATTTCAGGTGATGTTACACTATGGCATAAAAGGCCTGACCACAGTACTGTAAAGACAATAAGTTTGGTGATGAATGAATGTGGTTAGTGTATCAACTAAAAATGAATCTCATAGAGTCTGTGAATTTTGCACAATGGCAAAAATACAACATTTGCTATTTCAATCATCTGAATCAGTGTATAGCATGCTACTTGAGTTTGTATATGTCGTTGACATTTGAGACCCTGCTCCCTTTAATTTTGTTAATGGTTTCAAATACTGTATTGGTTTTCTTAGATGCTTATAGTAAAACTACTTGCATATATCTTCTGGTTAGTAAAAGTCAAGCTTTAGAAGTTTTCAAAAATTACAAAGCTTATATTTGAAAAACAAACTGTTGTAGCATTAAAGCCCTTTAGAGTGATAATGGATAAGAGCTTCTGTCCAAAGTTTTTACACAATTTTTAATAAAGAGAATATACAGAGAATAACGTTTCTTTTTAAACAATGTAAACAATAGGTTAAAAAAAAGTTAATTTAATTTTAAAAATTAAATTTTGAATTAATTAGATATAATCCTTGTTTTGAATTTGACTTTCAATAACCACAAACCCTTCCCCTACACCCACACTGCGTCCCACCCCTACTCCCCACAACCCCCGCCATTTCTCGCGAACCATCGCATGCATTTTGGCTTCCCAGCCTTGTCACGTCTCCATCCCGCCCATCGCTGCAGGCAACCCAGCCTCGTCGCACCTCCATCGCGCCACTGCAAGCAGCCTAGCTTCGTCCTTCATCGCACCGCGGTGACTGCCTCTGCCCCATCGCCTCCATCGTGCATGCGAATGTTTATTTTTCATGCAAATAGGATGTTTATTTTTTATGCGAATGTAATGTTTGTTCTTCATACGAATGAGATATTTATTCTTAATATGGAACGGCTTACCTACACTTGGGGTTGATGATGGCGGGAGACAGCGGCACTTAGGAGCTTTCTCGCCGGCGAGGGGGACTATGTGCTGGGGTAGGTGATAGACGGTTGGCTGCGGTGAAAAGGGATTTGGGTTAGGAGGGGGTATAATTAGGTCAAAGTAAAATTAAGTAAAACTGGTGGGTTTAGGGTAAAAATAAAATTGAATGGTTAGTAAACCTAAAATGTAACTTGTTGTTCACATTGTTCGCATCTCTCATTATTCACTTAACAAGATTTATAAAAAGATAATGACATTTTTCAGAAATGATCATATCTTTATACTCACCAACAATAAGAGAGTATCAAAAGAAAATATAGACATATTTCAAAAATTAATTTTTCTCTTTTAACTACAATTGGTATACTTCTAATACATTGGAATTTTGTCTTTATTACTACTGTGTATTAATAAACAGATTGCCTACACCAATTCTACCTTCTAAAAGTCCTTTTGAAATTCTATTTGAGTTAGTTATCATTGGGAAGTTAGTTAAGAGTTTAGAATCTGTTATGGAATCTGTTGATAGTTGGTTACTTATGAGTGGCCATCATTCACACTCATTGTGTATATAAGAGAGATAGCTACATATGTAATCACACACACTCAATAATATAGCAATTTCAACGTTACATTCACAATTCATACTCTTTTTCTCAGCGATTCATCTCTTTCAATACTTTTACAAATAATGTCCTAGAAGTTTTTTTTTTTTTTTTTTTTTTTTTTTTGGTTTAGTGATAACTCGAGAAAATCTTTTGGGTTTATTTGAATTACTTTTTATATATTTTTTATATTTATCTTATACTTAAATTATTTCTTTTAAAATTTAACAAAGATTGAATTCTAGATCTTTCGGTCATAGAAACTCTAATACTATACTACGATATTATTTTTTGGGCCCAGCTACACATACAAGTATCCAAGCTTCCAAGTTGGCCCAGCCCAAATCGAAGACACGCGCATAAGGAAGCATAACATGGCGCGTCAAAATCACGCGCTCAACACAAACGGTTCGTATGGCAGACTCTTCCACTTCCTCCACTTCTTCCACTTCTCAAAACGCTTCGAAACCAAGGAAACGCTCCCAATTTCGAGCAAAAATCAAAGTTCAAAAAATAGAAATCGTTGTTCGAAACCTCCATCAAAACAACATCAAACTCTACGTGAAGAATCTGAAGAGAAAACGAAGCAAATACACTCAACGTAAGTTCATCAAGAAAACCTCCCAATTTTAGTTTTCTTCTACGTCGTTCTTCTCTAGGGTTTACTGTGCTATTATTCTTGCTTCTTTGTCACACTGTTCTAAGTTCTACGTCATTCTTCTAAGTTTTACGTCGTTCTACATTCTTGTTCTAAGTTCTCTTGCTACTGTTGTTGATTTTTGGGGCTTTATTCCGTAGATTGGGGGTTGTATACTGTTTGAACTTGTAATGTGACTTGATATTGATGCATGTTTGAGTGATATCTCACTGATATATATGAATGTATCTGAATAATTTCAATGGGTGTATCTCACTGTTATCAATGGGTGTATCTGATTCTTACATATGGGTGTATCTTACTCTTATCAATGGGTGTATCTGACTCATATATGCGTGTATCTTACTGATATCTGAATTAATTTGATATTGAAGCATGTTTGAGTGATAACTGACTGATATATATGGATTTATATGAATAATATCTATGGGTGTATCTCCCTGTTAACAATGAGTGTATCGGATTCTTACATATGGGTGTATCTTACTGTTATTAGACCTTGTAATGTTGCTTGATATTGAAACATGTTTGACTGATATCTGACTGATATATATGAATGTATCTGAATAATTTCAATGGGTGTATCTCACTGTTATCAATGGGTGTATCTGATTCTTACATATGGGTGTATCTTACTGTTACTAATGGGAGTATATTTGTGTGTATTTTTTGTTTCAGACAAAATGGCAGCAAGAAACCAAACGAAAGACCTTAAGTGTGCCACACATCTCCTGAGTGATAAGTTCAGAAACATGGCTGAGGAGAAGAAGGCAATTGTCAGGGATCTCGGATTTGGTGGGTTGATGCACGTCCCACCTCTAAGGGTGGATCACCAACTCTTAAGGGAACTGGCAAACAACTTCAAACTTGGGGAGAACAAACTGAAGACAGGATATGGTTCTTTCCAAATAACACCAAAGACAATAGGTGATGCGCTTGGCATCAATGCAACAGGTAACTAGCTCAAAATTATAGGTGTATATTAAGTTCATGCTTGGGTGTATTTAAGGTTGATGCTTGGGTGTTTTTGAACCGATTTTGATACTTTGTTGTTTTCTTTTTTGTAGGAAATCTGTTTCCTGAGAAAGTTGAGTATAAGCAACTTTATAAGCAACTTTCTGATGATGACAAAATAATTTATAGAAGATTCCAGGGTAAGACCCTCAAAAGTCTTACCGATGAAATGATGGAAATCGGCGTTGGCAGCGAAGAGGAACGCCTGATGTTCAAGAGGATATTCATCCTCTACATACAGATGGCGTTCCTTTTGCCAACGACGATAAACAAAATATCGCCCGTGCACCTCGCCCCAATTTTTAAGATGGACGGCATATCAGAGAGAAACTGGGGGGCGCATGTTTTGACCTTCTTGATCAAAGGCATCACAGACTACCAGGATAAGAAGAAGAAGGCAATTGATGGCTGCCTCTTTGCCCTCATGATAATATACTTTCATCTTTCTGAAAACAAAGGCAAGAAGAGGGCCGAAAGACCACCAAAGCCTTGGATTGCCAACTGGACTAAGGAGAAGTTGGTGGAAAGAATGACTGCAGAAAAAGAAGAAACTTTGGTAAGTAAACATAATATGTTGCTTGTATTTTATTTACCTGAATGCTGCTAGCTAAAATATCTCATGTTTCAGGGGATTGTGAAGATGGCGGAGACAAGAGCAAGAGAAAAAATGAAAGAAAAAGAAAAAAAAGAAAAAACACAAGAAATCAAAAAAACAAAAAAAAGGAAGGCGAGTCCAACATCGTCTTCGGAGACAGAAACAGCTACTGACAGTGACACTACTACCTCTGAGTCTGAGAGTCAACAAGACTCGGAGGATTCAGCAAGAAAACACCCCATCAAAAAGGGGAAAAAGTAAGTACCATACTTGGGTGTAATTTCTTTTTCGAGTTGGGTGTATCTTGTTGATCACGTTGGGTGTATTTTATTATGTTCTAAATAATCACTGTTTGCCTTCCAGAATGGACTCCAGAAAAAGAAAGCAGAGGCAAGAGGAGCCAGATTCTGATTCAGAATCTGAATCTGAACAAAGTGATGAGTAATGTCCTGAAATTATTACTCCTTTCTTTTGGCTTCATTATAAAGATTTCGTGTATTAACTGAAGTGTCTGTTATTAACTTATAGGAGTGAAGAATCATCACCTGCAGAGAAGGAGAAGGAAAAGAAAAAAACAAAAACAACACCAAAAAAGTAAGCACTTCTTTGCATAATATTCTGTGATAAAATTAATTTTTTATTTCTGATTGGTACTCTTTTTTTTCCACCCAGAACACAACCAAAAAAGAAAAAAGTTCTCGTGGAGGATTCACCTCCTAAAGAAGACCAATACTTTGACGGGTACAGTACCTCGTAAGCTATATTACCGTCTATCGTCGTAATTATTTTTGTTAACATCTTCCTTTATGAATGTAGTGAGACATATGAAATATCAAGTGATGAACTGGATGAATGGCTAGGGCAAAACGTTGATAAATCTGCTGCAGAGGG